>NW_023416331.1:2848840-2995051 GCF_014108235.1 Myotis myotis | reverse complement strand
ATAGGGGAGATGGATCCATCCAGAGAATTTTTATTTCAGAGACTTGTTTTCATTCCTAGATGTGTCTTTTATTATTTTTATATTTTCCATTTTATTCATTTATCATGTCTTTTTTCCTACCAATCCTTGAGTATATTTATCATGGGTGTTTTAACATCCTTGTCTGCTCGCTAGTAATTTCATATATTTTCTTCTCTATTTTTCTTTTGCCACTTACTTCTTTCTCTCCTCATTAGAGTTCAATATTGTTCTCTTTATTCTGTTTATGTCTGGTAATTTTCACCAGAGGCTGAACATTGTGGATTTTATTTTAAGAACACCATAACAACCAGTCACTATGATGCCCACTGCAGCCAGTGAACCACCTGATTGGGGGTGAAGCCGGCCAGCCAACCATCTGCAACCCCTCCCTCCAGTTGGGCCCACCCCAATGGGCCCCCACCACCCCAATTGGACCACAGCCCATCCTCCCAGCCTGCTCCATCCCTGATTGGCCCCCCAACTCCCATCAGAGGCAGGGCCAACTGGCCAATCTCCTGCGGACCCCCCCCCGCAGTCAGCCTGGCCTTGATCAGGCCGATGGGGCAGGCTGGCAGAACCCCACCCATGCACAAATTTGTGCACTAGGCCTCTAGTTTTATTATAACAGGCAGTTAATTTACTTGCAGATCACCTTAATCCTTTGGGGTTTCTCTTTAAGCTTTATCATGGGTTAGAGTAGTACTAGTCGAGGGCTAGTCACTTAAAGCATGGTCTTTCTGGTGGCCACTGAGTGCCAAGAATTCACAGGAACTCTGCGCTTTGGTGACGAACTCGAATTCTGTGTCCTCTGGGAACCATCTCCTCTAGCCTTGTAGTTTCACTCCATGCAGTTCAGCTTCAAAGGGACACTACATAGATTTCTGGAGCTCTTTCTTCAGCCTTCCTTCCTCTCTGAAACTCTGCCCCTCAAATTCCATCCTCCTTCATCTTCCCAAACTCAAATCACTCTCTCTTCAACTCAGCACGTCCACCCCGCTCTGCTTGTGACCTCCTCTTGTGCACCATGTTTGAAAGAGGCCATTCAGGCAGAAATCCAAACCATTCTCAGGGCTCTTTTAGCTTCTGCCACTTTCCCAGGAATCACTGTCCTGTAGGGCCTGCTGTTCAATATCTGACAGCAGTCACCTAGATATGTTTCCTGTGTTCTAGTTGTCCACCTTGGAGGCTGTGTCTGTTACCAATTCCTCTATCATGGCCTAAAGTGAAAGTCACAGCTCAACTCTCTCCAGCACTTCTATTGGGCCACATGCTCCAAAAGGGACCACGGATAACTTCTCTGACAGTGACTTTGCATGAATTCATGTTCTAAACCCAGATGTGCATCTTCCTCCTGGCAGGCCCTTAGCACTAGGTGACTGTGCGACTTGTCGCTGGATGTAAGGATGCAGAGTCAGAGTTAGGGAACTTACAACCTCAACCTACTGTGCTCTCAGAGTGCTGCATTTGGAACCAGACTGGGACAGATCCAAACTACGTAGTCAAGGACATGAACAGAAAGTCTAAACTGCTATTTCTTCCCTTCCTCCATGGAACCATCACCTCTCCCTGAACCTACATCTTCGTCATCATAGAATTCTGATTAACTAACTAATTAAGGCAGGAGGAGGGGGGAGTTCAGGCTCATTTCCCTAAAGGGTTGGATTACACGGTGGCATTATTTGGAAGTTGACGGCTGCTATAGCTTAGCGATGGCTCTCAATGGCTTGGTTACCCCTTTGAATGTAGGAGAAGGTGGCCTGCGGTAAGATACTCCCTCCTGGGCAGTGGAGAATATTAGTAAGAGACCAGTTAGAGCCATGGGCATTGTAGCAAATCTCACCAACCTCCATGCCTTAGTCGTCTACTCTAGGAGATCACAACTGGCCACTCTTCTTGAGGAATAACTGAGGTTTGTTAATCTTCACAGGAAAGACATGAGAGAAACCATATTGAAGTCTGGGAGCCGGGTCCCCGATTCAGCCCCTGGAGGATAGTCCCTCCCTAAGGCTCACCACCTGCCTGTTGCTACATTAGTGACATATAAACTTCTGTGTCTGAGCCAACATACACCCTGGGCCAATTTATTACCGCAGTCAGGCCTGCTCTAATAATATCAAAAGAAAAACGTGTGTGGACACATCATTTTCACTTATAAAACGGGAAGAACTCAAGATGTATGATAATGCACTCTCACACATTGGTGGGAGTTTACATTGATAAACTTTTATGGAGGGACATTTGGCACTGTCCATCAAAATGACAAATGCTCAGTCTTTGATCAGCAATTCCATCTCTAACCATTTATTTTGCTACATATTGAACATGCGGAAAGTAATGCAAGTATAAGGCTATTTGTTGGTTTGTAGGAGGAAAGATGGAAAACTACCTCAATGTCTATCACTATCAGACTGCTACAGAACTATTTTCAAAATGAGAAGATATTACATTCAGATATGAAAACACCTCTAAGATACATGGTTGATTGGGGAAAAGCAGAGTGTATAACAGACTGTGGCTTGTGTTAATAATGGAGAGCTATTCAGGTGACAGGTGGAGACAGGTGTTTGCTGGTGTGTGTGTAGAGTCTTTATGGAAGATTAGCCAGAGGCTCTAACAGTGATGCCTCCTGAGAGCACACCTGATAGATGTCAGTTCAGGTTGGAGGACAGAGACACTTCCTACTCTCATACTCCTTTGTGCTGAGGTTTTTGTCAGGAATGTGTGGTAACTTTAAAATAAGTTTGATTTAAAACAAACCATAAAAGGGTGAGGATAGAATAAATAAGAATGTAGCTATTTTAATGGTTTCTCACTAGACTCACATGGAATGATCCTCTTTTCTTTAGGATTATCAGGCAGGATCTCATGAAAACATTTGAGCTGATGATGAGGGCAAAATAGCAGCTGGGAATGTGTCTGGAATTCAGACCAGATCCATCCTCCCCGCCCACTCCTCACCGCCTCTCCCAGAGCCGGGCATTTTCCCCTGGCCTCCCTTCCTCTCATGTGCTAAGTGGGGCATGAAGCTGGCGTTTCTTTGACATACTCCCTCCCCAGTCCATATCCATCAAAGTGCTTTTGATTTTATTTAAAAGCATCTCAGAGAAAGACTGCCTTGTTGAGAGCTATGTTTGAATCTGGCCACTCTGCCCTATACTCATACTGATATTGCTTCAGAATTATACATGCCCACATTCCTCACACTTGTGGCAAATCATTATATTGTAGATCAGCCTAATGTACTTTGTGAATCAAAACTTACTGTGAGGAGAAGTAAATACAAACTTCCTTTTATTTTGGTAAGAAAGGCTTTCACTGGAAGTGAACACACAAAACTCACAGCTCAAACACTCCGGATGTGAGCAGTGAGTAATGACCACAAAGGACATTTGCTGTCATGTGCCCTGGCTCCTGGAGGAGGAGGGGCTGCCTTGGCTGAGGAAGTGGTTACTAGACCAGGAGTAGCCAAATATGGAATGTTGCTGCAAAGGGGATCCACAGACGCAGTATTTACGTTAACCCAGGAAATGCTTCCCCTCCAGCCCCTGAGCAGATGTGAGGCAGCGTCACTTGTCTCCAACAGACTGAGCCACTTACCCTGTTCCAGAAAACAGTTCATTAGAAGAGCAATGCATATACAGAATATCAGAGCAATAAGCTCCACCAACCACGTGTCTAATCCACAGAGAAGAGCAGAGGTTGACTTAAAGACAGAAAGGATTTAAACATAAATATATAGATACCCTGTCCTTGAACAGGATGGCCGGTGTCAATTTCCTGAACCAGATACAGAGATTCAGTGTTGCTTTCATCAAACTATCAATATGATTGTTTTATAAGTAAAATGTTTCTGCTTTCTTCAAGAATAATAAATGTACAAAAATAGCTATTAATAAAGGGGGGTTGTTCTAACAGATGTTTACAAATGATTATAAAGCTAAAAAAATAAAACAAATGTATACTGCTAACAAAACAAGGACAACTGGAATAAAACTAACTTCACATAACAGAACTAATTTATATAAAAACAATGATATTGATAAATTACTATTTCTAGGAAGCAGTTAATCCCTAGAGAAAATGTGGGGATGGGAGAAAATCTAAGAAACTCCCATGTTGTAGGCTATATTCTTTGCTTCTCCATGGCAGGAGGAAGGCAGAAGGGCCCACTTCACTCTTCTGGAGTCCATCCAGCTTGGGGGGGAGGTGCGGGGGGGGGGGTGGCGGGCAGTAGCTCCTGGGGACTGGAGCTCAGTGGGTGTGAGAGTCAGGAGACAGGTGTTTGAGGCTGGGAGAAGCCTTTGACCATCAGGCCCCTCCAGGGAGGGGAAGGAAAAGACCTTCCAGGGGAGGAAGCTCTGGGGAGTGAAGAACTTCTAGAGTGAGATTTTAGGGAAGCAGACAGTTTAAAAGACTTTTCAATCATTTTTCTTGGTGTCAGAAACATAATTAAAATTTTAAATTTTTCAAGAGACTGCAATAAAAGTTTAATTGTTTTTCAATATATACCAGGCAATCTACTCTTGCTTCTTTAAAAGAATGCCACTCTGGCTACCATCAACAAATGACAAGTGCTGGGAGGATGTGGAGAAAGGGAACCCTCTTACTGCTGGTGGGAATGCAGACTGGTACAGCCACTGTGGAGAACAGTATGGAGTTTCCTCAAAAAATAAAAAATGGAACTCCCATTTGACCCAGTGACCCCACTTCTGGGAATATATTTTTAAAAACCCAAAGCACCAATCAGAAAGACTGTATGCACCCCTATGTTCATAGCAGCACAATTTACAATAGCTAAGATCTGGAAACAGCCCAAGTTCCCATCAGTAGATGAGTGGATAAAAAGCTGTGGTACATTTACACCATGGAATACTATGCAGCGGTAAAAAGATGAATCTCTTACCCTTGGAGATAGCATGGATGGACCTGGAGAGTATCATGCTAAGTGAAATAAGCCAGTCAGAGAAAGACAAGTATCACATGATCTCACTCATATGTGGAATCTAAGTAACAAAATAAACTGATGAACGGAGTGGATCTAGAGACATGGAAGCATGAAACAGAGTGTGGAATCTCAGAGGGAAGGCGGGGGAGGGTGGTTGCATAGTAATCAATCAAAGACCTTGTATGCATATATGCAAAATCCAAGGACACAGACAATAGGATGCTAAAGGCCTAAGATGGAGGAGCATGAGGGTGGAGCTGGAGGGGGTCAATGGGGGGAAAAGGGAGACATATGAAATACTTTCACATAAAGAACTATTAAAAAAATAAAAGGATGCCACACTGGGACTATATTCAAGGACAGAACAGTTATTGTACCTTCACATTGAATAAATTAAGGATGTGGTGCATAATAAAATTGAAATTTTAATTCAGCGAGTGAGGGAAATTTACTATAAATAACATTGTGTCAATTGGTTAATTACTTGGAAAGTAAAAAAAAAAAGTCCATATTTAAACACACACATGGATGATACTGAGATGAATGTAAAGTTCAAATGTAGTCAGCCAGTATGGCCAGTGGTCAATTGTCTACCTATGAACCTGGAAGTTATAGTTTGATTCCCAACCAGGCACATGCCCTGGTTGTGGGCTCGATCACCATTAGGGGGTTTGCACGAGTCAGCAGATCAATGATTCTCTCTCATCATTGATGTTTCTATCTCTCTCTCCCTCTTGCTTCCTCTCTGAAATCAATAAAAACATATTTTTTTAAAAGTTCACATGTGAAAGAAGAAACACCAAACATAGAAAAAATTTATTTCATTAAAAGATGGTGAAATGATTTTAAATAACAAAGTGAAAAGAAAACATAGAGAAAAACATTGTTATACCATATTTTTTTAAGTTTGTATTTAAAAATCATGACATGTACAACCACAAGTTACATAAAAATCACAAATTAATATGTGAAACGATTTTTTTATACATATTTTTATTGATTTCATGGAGGAAGGGAGAGGGAGGGAAAGCGAGAAACATCAATGATGAGAGAGAATCATTGATCAGCTGCCTCCTGCGTGCCTCATACTGGGGATGGAGCCCACAACTCATGCATGTGCTCTTGCCCGGAATCAAACCCGGACCCTTTAGTCCCCAGGCTGACGCTCTATCCACTGAGCCAAACTAGCTAGGGCTGAAATGATTCTTAATCATTAAGCATTCCAGCTATATAAGAAGTTCTTAAGATGCAGCATATAAAGCTTAATTGAGCAAAAGCTTCTGTTCATTTTCTACAAATGAGTACGACCTTGCAGATGACAACTCCCTATATTGTCTCCCTCTCTAGTCAGAAGTCTAGGCAGGGCTCAGCTGGCTCCCTGCTGAAGGTCTCACAAGCAAGTCACAAGCTGAGGCTGTAGTGCTCATTTGAGGCTTGGCTTTGCCTTGCAAGCTTGCCGGCTGGGAGCAGAATTGGTTTCCTTGCCTTTGTCAAGTCACTGCTTCAGGCTGGCTGTCAGCAGGGCGTCACTCCCAGCTCCTAGAGGCCCCTCTCAGATCCTTCCACTGGCCCTCCCATATCCCAGGTCGGCAACAGAGAGCCTGTCTCACATGAACCTCTCTCAGTAAGCGTTCAGTCCCATTAGGGGCTCAGCTAAAATCCAGTATCTCATCTAAATCTTGTTAGCTTTAAGTACAACTTCTCACCACTACAGGACCTGGAAGTGTGATAGCCAGGAACTTGACAATGTCTGGTTTATAGGGATGATGGAGTCATGAGGTGGTTTATTAACTGATATCTATGGTGAGAAGGCTAAAAAGGGCTAATTCCAATGTAACCCTGATATTTGGGGGGCTAGCAATCTGAATCCATGCCAGCAAGCTCAGTGTACATTCTTGATAACCTATAATTGAGTCACTACCTCCTTCCCAGCAACTGGTCTTAGAGAACCTGTTACAGAGGCCATAAAACTGTGAACAGAGCACTGCCCTAGAGGGAGGGTTATTAACGATCGTGCCAGGTCAAACCATCAGATATGGCCTGGAGACCCCCAACACCTGGGGGCCTTCTTGCAAGGCCCTCGAAAAGGACCGGAAGCATAATCCATATTTGCAGGACAAAGACCACAGGGAGATATAAAAGAGAAGCCCCCTGCATGTTTCTTCACTTAGATTTGGAAAGTTATTCCCTGAGTCCATTGGCATAAATAAACAGTGTCACTCATTTTCTCTAAAGTGTCACTTGGTTTCTCTGTGGTCTTATGCAACAATGAACCAAGTATGCAATTGTCACTGGATTCCCAGAGGTAGAGATATGGAAGCACATGGATCTGGTGAGATTTAGGGATTTAACTAGAAGACCTGGGTGCTATTTATTCAACCAAAAACAACTTCTATGGCAGGACACTGAGAAGACACACCTAAGAAGGTACTAACCACACCAATAGGAGCCCCTCTTCACCAACACAGAGATAACAATGAAGGTACTATTACTGGTGTCATTGGCACTCTACTTATTTATATTTTACATACTTTATATATTTTATGTACTGGAATACTTTATAAAGTTAATTTCATCTCCAATGAATTTACATTCTACATGTTGAGTTGCTGGCCATCTCTTCCTCTCTTCCTACCTCTCCTTCTGCACTCCCCTCTCCCCATCTAGCTGCCTCCTCCCAGCCCTTCAGCTTCCAAATCTGAACCCCAGTCCTTTGATGGCCATTCAGGTTTATTGCCTTGTGGCCACATCTAGGACAACAACAGTCCTCTCAGGGCAGTGTGGTGGGCTTGTGATGGAGAAGCTATTCTCTATCCTCTCATCTCTCTTTCTCTGTCATACACAAGTGTTTGGAAACATTTTCCACCACCTCCCTTAAAGGCATGGAAGCTCAAATTCAGCCCCCAGCTAGAAGCAGAAAGTCCGCCTTGGCTCTCCTTCCTGCATAAAACATTCTAGTTTCTTTCCATCTTATTTAAATTGGCTCTTTTTAAATATAGTTGTATTAAGTATTTCTTCTACATACTTTTATTACCACTTCAAATGGTGCTACATTCTTACTTCAATCATCAAACTCATGATATTCCACTGTATTTACAACTATTTCTATCCATTCGGTTGTTCTCTCCTTTCTGAAATCCCTCTGTTATCATTGTCTTTCTGTTTGGGGAGCTTCCCTCATCCATTCTTTAAGAGAATATTTGCTTGGAACAACATTTTCCTAGTTTTCATTTGTCTAACCTAAGAATGTGTTTATTTCCCTTCATTCCTGAAGAATATAGATATGGAATTCATGGTTAACAATTCTTTCAGCACTTAAAAGCATTGTACCACTTCTGTGTAGCCTCTGTGGTTTCAATGAGAAATCCACAGTCACATAATTTGATGTCCCCTGTAGGTGTTGTATCACTTCTCTGACTGCCTTCAATGTATTTTCTTGTTCTGAGTTTCATAAATTTAATAATCCATGTGTCTTGGCATAGATTTTATTTGAGTTTATCTGATTTGGCTCTTGTTCAGCTTCTTAAATATGTAGGATTATGTCTTTATTTTTTTATTATGTCTTTATCCAAAATTGGGAAAGGTTTAGCCATTATTCTTTGAATCCTTTTTTAGCCCCACACTCTTTTTCCTCTTCTTCTGGGACTCCAATGATGAAGATGTTAGATCTTTTCCAATCTATTTTCTCTCTGTTGTTCAAATCGAATAGATTTTATTGATCTCTCCTCAGGTTCACTGCTTCTACCCTCTGTCATCTCCACTCTACAATTAAGTCCACGTGGCAATTACTTTACTTATTTTCTTTTTCAATTCTACAATTTCCATTTGATGCTTGTTTATAATTTTTATTTATTTACTTAGATTTTTTTATTATTTTCATTTCTTTTGAGATAATTGATAGTTGCTTATCAAAGCATTTTGTGATGGCTGCATTAATTATCTTTTCATATACTTTCAACATCTAATACATCTTTTTATAGATTGACTGTCTTTTCTCATTCAAGTTATTCTCATCTGATTCTTGGTATGACAGCAGCAATATTTTATTGTTCTGGACATTTTGGCTATTGTGGTGGAGACTCTGGATCCCATTCATGTCTTTTCTTTTAGCAGACAGTTCCTCTTTGGGGGCTTAGCACATCTGTCCTGGCCTACTTTGGGGAGCTGCCATTCTAAAGACAGTTTTGTTTTCAGAGCCCTTATGGTGCTGTCCTGGTCTGTTTCATTTACGTTGTTATCACTGGGCTCCCATTCAGTCCCAGCTTGTGCCATCCCTGGAGGTGGACGGTGGGGGATGGGGTCAAGCAGCCTGGGGAAAGGAAGGGATTTCCTTGATTTGGTCCCCAGGCCCCCTACAGCTGAAAGGCTTCTTGCTTATTCTTTGTGGTGCCACAGGATGGGAAAGATCTCTTCCCTGGGATGCCTCCTGCTTCTCAGGGGAAAAAGTCAAGACTTGTTTGGCCTGAGTCACCCTCTTTCTCCAAGTGACCATGAGACACTGAGCCTGCTAGTGCAGCTGGGTGAGAGTGGGGAATTTGGTTCCACATGAAGTCTTTGTTATTGCTAGCATAGGCCCACCTGCAGCCCCTCTTTTGTTTCTTCCCCCTTTTCCATTTTATCTATGAGAGTTGCATCTATATAAGTAGATGGATTTATCAGGACCACTTTGACCAGAGTCTCTTCATTTGTCTCCTTGTGGTTATTCTGTGTTTCATGTTTTGGGGTTTGTACTTATTATTGTCTTCTTATTTTTGTTGGGGCTTTTGTTTTTCTCTTGCCCCTTGTTATAAAAATACCCCCAGCCAATGGTTCTGTTTCTGCTATTACAGTTGCAAAAATTTCATAATCCTTGAATAGTTTACAGGTTAATTTCTTACTTTGATATTTTTGCAGAAGTAGAAAGTCAAGTCCTTATCGTCTCATTTTTGCCAATAGGACTAATAGTTTCACCTACATTAATAAGTAAGAAAATGGCCGAAACCGGTTTGGCTCAGTGGATAGAGCGTCAGCCTGCGGATTGAAAGGTCCCAGGTTCGATTCCGGTCAAGGGCATGTACCAGGGTTGTGGGCACTTCCCCAGTGGGGAGTGTGCAGGAGGCAGCTGATTGATGTTTCTCTCTCATCGATGTTTCTAACTATCTCTTTCCCTTTCTCTCTGAAAAAAATCAATAAAATATATTTAAAAAAAAAAAAAATAAATAAGTAAGAAAATGAAGCCACAAAGAGATGTCAGAACTTTGCTCATTTGTCAATGACATGAGCAACTACATTGCCGAATCAGACAATGGTTTTCAAACATTGGAAGGATATTTTCTCCTATTCACAATGTATGGCTACAAACATGATACACTTTGTTTTTAACAAAACTGTATTTAAATTTATTTTTATTGATTTCAGAGAGGAAGGCAGAAGGGGAGAGAGAGATAGAAATATCAATGATGAGAGAGAATCATTGATCAGCTGCCTCTTGCACACCCCACACTGGGGATTTAGCCTGCAACCTGGGTATGTGCCCTGACTGGGAATCAAACCGTGACCTCCTGGTTCATACGTCTACACTCAATCACTGAGCAACACTGGCTGGGCATGATACACTTTTAAGTTTTAGCTGCATCACGTTTTAAAGTCTGAACCAGGTTTTGCAAACCACAGACAGTGGGCCTGCCACCTGTTTTGTGAGTGACACGTTACTGGGACACATTGCTGACTCACTTATATGTTGTCTATGGCAGCTTTACCACCTCAACAGCAGAGCTGTGTAGTTGTGACAGAAAATACATGGCCTGCAAGCCACAAATATTTTCCATCTGTCCTTGAAAATAAAATTTCTTGCCTAGTAGGGAAAAAATGGCAGGCTCAAATTGGTTAATTTGAGCAGATTTTAATAGAATGTAAAATTTTAAAAAAAAAATTTTAAATATTTTTATTGATTTTTTACAGCAAGGAAGGGAGAGAGATAGAGAGTTAGAAACATGGATCAGCTGCCTCCTGAACACCCCCCCACCGGGGATGTGCCCGCAACCAAGAATCGAACCTGGGACCCTTGAGTCTGCAGGTCGACGCTCTATCCACTGAGCCAAACATGTCAGGGTTAGAATGTAAAGTTTTTAATAAAAATTTTAAAAGCTCTCATCATCAGAGCATAGACAAAACATAGGGACAGAGGAATATCCTGAGTCAGGGAGAGCAGGGGCACTGATACATCCCTCAAGCTTGAAGGGATGAGGGGAGACGGTGATAAAAGGGCCCTGGAGACAGAGAGTACTGTGCAGAGAGGACCAGCAGGTAACACACCTGACCTTTTAGTGAGGAAAACTGCCAGGCTTCCATGACCTGCCCAGAGTGTGGTGGGAAAGACTAGCCCACTTTCCTCCCTTCCCCCAACCCCTGAGTACCTCTTCATTGCTCAGAGCAAGCCAGGAGCCAGGAGGTAATTCCATATGGATCAGCTGCTGGGGGCACTGAGCAAGGCAGAGAAGGGTGGGTGATCAAATGGAGGGGTAATAGAACAATAGGGTGTGGGGACCATGGAAACTGGGAGAAAGAGGGTCACAGATTGGAGGGGGAGAAGAAGGTAAAGCAAATTCAAATCAGTCATTTGAGTGGTTTCTCCTATTTTTCAGAAACTCAAAAACAAGGGTGATTTGAAAAGAAGCTTGTCAAGCACTGGCTGGATTTCAGGACTATCCTATATAATAAAAGCCTAATATGTCAAGTGGCTAGTCAACCACTTGACCATTCAACCAATCAAAGCGTAATATTCTAATGATATGCTAAGGCCACTCAACCACTTGCTATGACGTGCACTGACCACCAGGGGGCAGACAGTTGATGGGTCGACCAGTTGCTATGACATGCATTGACCACTATGGTGCAGGTGCTCCAACCAGTAGGCTAGCTTCTGCTGGGCTCTGGCTGATCGGGACTGAGTGAGATGGGCCAGACATGCCCTGGAGCCCTCCCGTGGTCCCTCTCTGGACCTGATCATGCACTGGTGGGGTCCCTCAATCTGGCCTGTGCCCTCTTACATGCCAGGACCCCTCAGGGGATGTCTGACTGATGGTTTTGGCCCAATCCCTGCAGTAGGACATCCGGCGGTTGGATATGCCACCTGCAATCTGGGATTCCTCACTCCTAACTGGCTCTCTGCTTGCTCCTAACCACCCACCTGCTTGCTCCTTACCGCCTGCCTGCTCACTCCTTACCACTTGCCTGCTCGCTCTTTACCACTCGGTCACTATGATGCACACTGATCACCAGGGGGCAGATGCTCAACATAAGAGCTGCCCGCTGGTGGTCAGTGTGCTCCCACAGCAAGTCACCGCTCAGCCAGAAGCCGGGCTCATGGCTGGCAAGCGCAGCGGCAGTGGCAGGAGCCTCTCCCACCTCCACCGCAGCATTAAGGAGCAGCAAGCCAAGCAGTAAGGAGTGAGCAGGCAGGCAGTAAGGAGCGAGCCGGAATGTGGTAAGGAGCAAGCAGGCAGGCAGTGAGGAGCAAGCAGGCAGGCGGTAAGGAGACAGGAGTCCCAGATTGCTACAGGGATGTCCAACTGCAGGGATCGGGCCTACACCAGCAGTAGGACATCCCCCTAGGAGTCCCAGATTATGAGAGGGTACAGACTGGGCTGAAGGACCCTCCCCCAGTGCACAAATTTCATGCACTGGCCTCTAGTTTCTAATAAAATGGAAGGCATAGCTGTTTGTACAGAGTCAAACGTGCCCCAACCCCCTTTCCTCTCTTCTGCATACACACATGAAGTGCAAAGATTTTAAATGATCCTACTACTTGGTTTGTTACTCACTCTCATCATTAGTCCAAGCATATTTTTGTGTTTGTTTGTTTGTTTTCAATAATCTAATAAGTACTGGTGAACCCATCACCAGCACATGTATGAGAACCTTGACAGTAACTCTACAACATATTTAAGTCCAGTAGGTCAAGCTCACTGATTATGTTGGTTAGTCT
This sequence comes from Myotis myotis, assembly GCF_014108235.1. Lineage (NCBI taxonomy): Eukaryota > Metazoa > Chordata > Mammalia > Chiroptera > Vespertilionidae > Myotis > Myotis myotis. Next base: position 2,982,119 of record NW_023416331.1, on the reverse strand, counting down.
ATACCTCTTCTTTTGCCTCATGACCTATGAAGAATTGAGAGGGATATAATAAAATATCTACTACAATATCAGCTCTATTATTTTGTATATTATATTAATTCTGGTTTATATCTTTTGTTGTTGTTGTATTAGATATACATATGTTTATATTTGCTATATTTTTCTTGGTAAGGTAAATGTTTATCATTACAAAATGAGTCTTTCTGTCCTACAATGCTTCCTCCTTAAAACTTATTTATTTTTTATTTAAGCATAGTTGGTATACAATATTATATTAGTTAGCATAGTTTCAGGTGTACAATATAGTGACTTGACATTTTGATACCTTACATGTGACCACCCCACTAATTCTAGTGTTCATCTTTATTATCAAACTTATCACAATAGTATTGATGATATTCTCCTCCAACTTTTCATCCCATCCTTCCCCACTCCCTTCTGGTAACTAATTATGCCTTTGGTCTCTGTTTCTGAGACTTGTTTTGTTTGTTCATGTGTTTTGTAAAAATATTTCTCTCTTTTCTGTGACCAGCACCGCTAGAGAGCGGACAGGAGTCCTGAGTAGGAGCGACCGGGAATTGAGAAAATGAAAGAGACAGACACAAAAACAGTAGGGAAAGCTGGGACCAGGTGGGACAGCTGTCCTCTGATGGAGAGACAGGGACCCAGAGCTGATACAGAGCATTTATTTTATACAGTAAGATACCAGGAAGTTTTACTAAAGAAAATATGTGCATTCTTGTGGCGTCTTTGTAATCATCACTTCTGGGTGGGCCCAGATAATCATGTTTGTTCCTGGTGCCTGGTTGGATTTAGAAATGAAATCTACCCCGTGGCACCAGGGCTAAAGGTCAGACTGACAATACACCTGCCTCTGGCAAGGTGTGTTTCCAGGGCATGGCTCTGCCAGGTGCCACTGGATTCAGACAGCAATCAGCTCAGGGGCCTTTCCCAGGCGCTCTGTGCAGTTTTGGATTTTTAGATTCCACATGTAAGTGAGACCATATGGTATTTGTCTTTCTCAGCTGTCAGAGCACTCCTGCATGGGAGCCCTGCATGAGCTCTGTTGCTCTGAGCTGCTCTGAGTGACTGCGAGTCCATGTACCAGTATTCTTCTAAATTCTCCTATCCGACTGTGCCAGGGCTGGTTCTTCTTGAAACCTGTCCATTGTACTAACTGTTGAGAACTTAGTCCAAAGTTCCTCCTTTATCCTCTGCTCACTAGTAACAGGTGTTGGGTCCGAGCCCCTCTGCCTGGGGTTGGACCTCCTAGGATGCCGGGTCTCAGATGGAGAAGCCACCAGAGGCTGTGGGTGAATAATAATGCATCTTTATTGCAGAAGCCAGTGGTCACGTCGCCATCAGACAAGACAGTCCTCACAGCGAAGTTCACACAGGCAGGCAGCCGGACACCAGCTGGTGAACATATATCTTTCCCATAAAGCAGCATCAGTCTGTACTCACAGCTATTATCTGAGCAGCCACATGCTGCCTCCTTGACTTACCGCCTCACATCGTAGCTGTATCTGAGCTCCGGCTCAGCAGCTTCTCCTGTCTCTCCTGCACAGCTGCTCTCTCTAGCAGACTTCTTCTCACACACCATCCTAGCTGCTCTCTCTCCAAACTCGACCAGTCTTCTCACTCCAGCCAACTCCAGCCAACTAACTAGTCAGTGACCTACTTTTACACCATTGAGATAAAGAAGGCTTCATGCCAACAGTGACATCAGTCATATTTGCTACAGAAGGGCACAGTGTACCATATGTCCTTGCACCGACTCCTGGTATCTTGGCCTGATTAGGATTCCCAGGCTAAGGGCAGCCTTGACCAGCTGGCGCACTCTAAACAACGTCCCTACATCAGCCTACCTATTTCACTCTGGGTAATACGCTCCAGATCACCCATGTTGTCACAAAAGGCTATTTTTCACCTTAGTGTATCCATACCATTTTTGTTTAGTTAGTACTTACATGATATACCCATTCTAGCTTTTACACTCAATCTCTAAGATTGCGACGACAAACAGTAGGTTAGATAAAAATAATAAATTTAATGATGTCGATAGCTATCCTGTGGTTGCGTAAAAGAACATCCTTTTCTTAGTAAATACACACTGAAGTATTTAAGGATAAAAAACTGTGATATTACAATTTCAGAAACAAATATCAATGTATAGTTAGTGTAAACATGCTAATCTTATTCCTACAACTTTGTAAATTTTTACAACTAAAACAGAAAAAAAAATCCACATGAGGATATGAAAATATTACCTCCATAAAATAAAAGCAAAATTCTATGAAGAGGGATAATAAGAGGCCTAATGATTCTAAAAGTCATTTAAAATGATGATTGGGCAAAACTAACCAACTACATGCATTCCCTCTTGTTACTTTTAAATTCTCTCTCTTTTTTCTACTCTGGTGCATTTTCTAAGGAACTTCAGGTTGTTTTTTTCATAGCATTTCAAATATCTCTGAGAATAATGATTATTTGTTTGTTTGTTTAAATTATTTTGTTGCCCTCCTTACCTCTGAGGTCATATTATTTTCGTTTTAGTCTCTCCTTATCACATTATTGGTTTTCCAATAAATATCTATAGTTCAGTGTTTATTTCATGTTTTGAAATGAAGCACTTAAGGGTAGCTTGACATACTGTAGCAGTAAAGGACTTGCAAAAAGATGGGCTTCGGGTTTGTTTGGCTGATTTACTGGAAACATTATTGAAAGGTTCAGAGTGGGCTGGGGTCATGCATCTGTGACATGAGGCCATAATGTATCAAAGGAAATTTTATTTCAGGCATCTGGGCGCACATGGGCTGAGTCTGAAAAAGGAGTCAACAGCGACTGAAGGGTGAGTCAGGCTTTTATTAGCCTCTGCTGGCTGCAAGCAGTTCTGCTGACGTACAGAGCTTGATTGGCAGGTCCCATGCATCCTTGGCTCTTCCTGGTGCCAGATGTCCAGTGGTTGTCTAGGCTATGCTTTGCTCAAGGTTTCAAGCTTTCTGCAAGATATCTGCTAAGCACAATAAGTTTCCTCTGCCCCAGTTTATTCTCTTAGCCCTTCCAATTATAATGTGAAGTCTCTCTCTTTAGGTGACACATATATCCAAAATGGAAACTTTGTCTTTAAGTTAGGTGCAGAGCAAGGATATGGTAAATAAATGACGGTTCATCTATATATATAAAAGCCTAAGCAACCTTTCCAACCAAACGACTGGAATGACCAGAATGACAGGTTGACCAGTCCCTATGATGTGCACTGACCACCAGGGGGAAGACATTCAATGCTGGTGGTCAGTGAGCTGCCACAGCCAACCTCCTCAGCCAGCCAACCTCCTGCAATCCCTCTTCCTGGCCAGCCACGGGGCCAATCGGGGGACCTACACGTGCATGAATTCATGCACCAGACCTCTAGTGTTCTTATAGGAGTTGGAGGGGAGTTGAGGACCAACCATTCAATAAAGATGCTTTCAATTAACTCCTATAAGTACACAAAATTTTCAAGGACTAAGTGAATTATGGCAAAATTATATATAGTCTTCAAAAATAATTTATTAAAAGAATCTTTAATGACAAAATAAAATTATTTACCATATGTTAAAAAGTAGTTACAAATTAGCCTATTTTTATGATCTCAAGCCTCTAAACAATTTTCTATTTCTATGTCTGCATTTCTATCTTTGAAGATAGAAGGAATGAAATGTCACTCAAGGACCTAAAATACAGGAAAGCTGATCTCATTTTCTCCTCCTCCTCTCAGTAGGGACTGGCAGGTCTACTGTGATTGGCTTTAAAACCCCAGCCACTAAGTGAAGTCTGCACAGAGCTATTAGTCACCACAACATGTGGAACTGAGACTGAGTAACCACCTGGGCCTAATCTATGCTTTTGTTCACTCCACCAGGCTTGTGGCGCCCCCAACCATAAGGCAACTCATTTGCAGTTTTCAATTTCGTTTGATTTGCTAAACCCACTTTTCAATCTTTTTACATAGCCTTTGTCATCACTCTCCTTTCCCTTAAATATAATGTAATACTTAAAACAAAGGTTTATCTCAAATAATTAAAAGTGACTTAATGTCACACTTCACAAAAAAATGAGAAAGAAAGAGACCAAGCTCTCACATTTCCATGCTCTGAACCTTGAGCCAGAGGTCCTCAAACTACGGCCATAGGGCCACATGCAGCCCGCCGGTGTTTTTGCCACCGCTGCCTGTCCTGCTTAGCAGCTGACTCGTCCGGGGCCGCAGTGCGCATGTGTGGAATGTCTGAGGGACAGTGAACTGGCCCCCTGTTTAAAAAGTTTGAGAACCCCTGCTTGAGCCATAGACCAGTTTTGGGTGTGAGATGGGAGAGCTGAGCAGCACAGGGCATCTCCCATGGAGGGGGGACTTGTCAGAAGCATCCAGCACATCTGCGCAGTGCAGCTCTGCCTCTCTCCTCCTGCAGTGACCACAGTTAACTATTTCGGTGTGAGAAGACAAGTCTTAAAAGCCATGAAGGATAGCGGTTCATAAAACGTCCACCTAAGATAAAGATAGTTTCAGGTTTCTAATCTGTGCAGTTTCTGTACAGGATACATTCATACTGTTATAGGACAATGAAAAGCTAGGAAAATTTCAGGAAAACTGGAATGGGGAAACTGAGGCAGGAAAATTAAACAAAGCCAAAAGCTTTGCAGGTTGCACGTAGCCGGACCTTATCTTGAGAAAAAAGGGTTAAAATCTCTCCCTTTCACAAAAGAATTCAGGACAGGAAGAAAGAGGAAGAGGTGAAGGAACCAGAGGCCACTTAGTGGAAATCATCCTGAATCTGTGAGGTGGGGGGAGGGGGGAAAAGAGGGAGGAGGGAGATGAAGGAGGAGAGGGAAGAAGAGGGCAGGAAGGAGGGGGAGGAGGAGAAATCAGGGAGGTGGGGGAAGAAGAAGGCAGTCTATCACATCCCACTGTTTAAACAGTGAAGCCAGAAGTCTTGGGTTTCTCAAGGTCAAGTTGCCAGGTGCTTCTCATAAATTGTGGAAGGACCATAACAAAGAACAGAGGGGCCTTCAGAGTTCATCTGCACCAGGATATCAGGCAGAGGGTTTTTAAACCTATGACAGGAGGGTCTACAAGGAGAAAACCTCACCCCAGTTGCTCTTCAGATGAGCTGAGAGCCGTTCTGTGCTTCCTAAGCCAGATGCATAGGGTTACTTGCCTTGCTTCTTTAATAAAGGTGCATGCTTTAATTTTTCAAATAATTTCACTTTCTTTAATTATTTAATAAATTAGCTTTAGGTAAATTCACAGCACAAATATCTTGAGTCTCTCATTTAAAGTCATTTATATGAGAAGACATGACTTGAGGTTGGGACAGCCCTCTCCTGCTGTCTAAGGGGCTGTTGGATAGCACCCCTCTGAGGTCTTTGAGAGGTGCCTGTCACAATGCATTCATGCCTACATGTGTGTGCTTACTTATAAATTATGAGTTTTTGTGTATTAGGCATCTACTTAACAAATACTGTTATCAGGAAACCCCCGGCTCGGGGTGCCTATGGCTGTGTCCAATAACGAAGGCGGGGTTGAATCGTATTAGGCGTTTACTGAGGCCAGTGAACCAAAAAGACAGGGTGCTTAGAAGCATCAAATCCTGCCTCCCAGCACAGTGCAGGGGCCAGGATTATAAAGGGGAAGGGGCTGAGGTGAAGCAGCCCTGGAGTCTGCAGAGATCAGCTCTTGTCCTTTGGACATCAGGCGATGAGATGATATTGATGAGATGATGTTTTGACTCCTGATGGGTCCGCCTGACCATGCTTATGGGTTCTTCTTGCTAGAATCACAGCAGAGTCAGCTCCCTAATTGCTTCGCACAGGCCCTGAAAAGGAAACTTTAGAAAAACTTAACCCCCTATTCACATAAGTATACTGGTATGTATTCTAAGATTTAATATAATATGATTATTTCTCAGATTAATTCAGATGCTCTATCAGATTATAAGTCCCCTCCCCCCCATCAATACCAGGCATTATATTAAGTACTAAGAACACAGACATGGTCACCCAGACATTGCCCCTTAGGGAACTGACAGAAAAAAACTTATCAGTAACCTAACAAATGTCCATCTCCCGAGACAGGTCTGGTGCTGGATGTGGGGGAAGTGAGGAAGAGAGGCAGACCCGCCTTCCTTCATCTCATTGACTAAAGACACCAGGGGCTGTGGAGGCAGTGAGCCTGCCCCTCTGTAACCTCACTGCCTACGCTTGACTTGTGGTTTCACCATTTACTAACGTGATATCATACAAGTTACTTACCTCCTCTGGACCAGTTTCCTCATCTGTCAATGTGAATGGTGATTATTGTCATGTCTCCTCCTCAAAGGAATAGGAAGGAAGGGGGACTGGACCAGCAGCGGTTTTGTACTAGGGTTCTGCCTTTCCACTAGACTCCCTGAGAGAGGAATTCGCTTCCAGGAAGCTGGGGAGACATGGGGCACATTTTCCTAAGCCCAGCCCCATTTCCCTCTTATCCACTACTACTCCCTGGGACCCTTGGTTGGCCTAAGAGCTGTGAGAATCAGCGACTCAGCAATGAGTAGACTCATCAAACATGTTCTTGATTAGAGCCAGGACCAGGGCACTGCTGGCTTATGAATGATGTTCATTTGACCCCTTGATGTGAGACCTACCTCCTGATGTCCCAAAGGGGAAATGCTGTAGCTGCTGACACTTACATTCACTAATTTCATGTGCTGCATTCCTTTCAGGTGATGACAGACCACATGTACCACAGTGGTCCCAAAGGCTACAGCAAAGCTGAAAATTTCTTATCATCTAGTAACGCCGAAGGGTTGAACATTGTAGCACAGCGCATTACTCACGTGTTACCAACCTACCACACTGCCAGTCGTATAGAGGTGTATCACATTCAATTACCTACGGCACATAACACTTGATAATGATCGTAAGTGACTGCTATGTATTTAGTATACTACAATGTTATTGCTATTTTGGACTGTACTCTTTCTACTTATTAAAAAAAATGGTGGCTGTGGAACCATATGCTGTGTCAGCTGGCAACAGCCTCGTGCATCCTGTGTTTACCATGTCTCTTCATTGTATAATTTTCTCTTGTGCTTGATTATATCTTGGGTTGTTTTATACAGTCACATGTTGTACAGGTTTGTAGCCTATCAATAGGCTAAACCTTACAGCCTAGGTGTGTAACAGACTTTCCCACCTAGGTTTGCGTAAGTGCACTCTGTGATGTTCACACAACCACCTAACAACACTTTTCTCAGAACGTGTGCTCGTCGTTGGGCAGGGCGCTATTGTATTCTTGCAATTCCTGCTGGTGCAGGGCCACCCCCGGTTTAAGATCCAGGACTTGGTTGTGACTTGGAGATCTGATCCCCTCATCCTGCTGATCTTTGCCTCCCTCTCAGATCAGGGCAGGGTACCTGGGAAGATGCACACACACACAAAGAGGCTTCCTACAACTATTTCCCTTGCGCAAAACTCTGTCATTTAAATCTATTCCAACACTCAAAGACATTGGTGACAAAGAGAAATTATAGAAGCTGTTCTTGAGGACATAATGGTTTCTCTCCAGCCAATGAGGAGCAGATGTAAGGCAGCATCACTTGTCTCCAGCAAACTGGCTCACTAAGAAGGCCAACAAGAAGCCTAGAGCTGAAACTAGGGGGAAATGGTGCATAAAATACACGTATCAAGAAATGTGTAGAATCATTAAAACATTACAAACATCTGTGAGGTAATATAGAAAAATAGTTAATGGAAAGAAGTCCCATATTCTAACATTTAAAGTAATAATCAAATCCACTGGACTTTACAGAGCTAACCATGTGAATGCAAAGAACTATCCAGAAGGATAGATGAGCAAGAATGGCCAAAAAGGGTATGTTTCTTTGTTACTACACTTATATTTTCATTTTATAATTAACTTTATAATGCACTGCACTTTTTATATTTCTCTAATTATTCCTTTTTATTATAGAACTAGAAGCCCGTTGCACAAAGATTCACACAATAGGCCTTCCTTCCCCTGGCTGCCGGCACTGGTTTTCCTCTGGCACCCAGGATCCAGGCCTTTGGTATGGCTGCAGTGAAGCTTAGCTTCTCCACTGCGGCCCCAGAGAGGGTTGGCTTCTCCACTGTGGTCCCAGCGAGGCTTGGCTTCTCTGATGCGGCCACAGTCTTCAGTCTTCAGTTTTCAGTCTTCACTCCACCCAGAGCCTTCAGTCTTCACTCAGCGCCTGCGTATGCAAATTAACCACCATCTTTGTTGGGTTAATTTGCATAGTTGCTTTGATTGGCTGGTGGGCATAGTGGAGTGACACAAATTTGCATGTTTCTCTTTTATTAGTGTAGATATTTTCTTGTTATGTGGAGGCAATTGTTACACAAACACTTCTGAAGTTTCTAAATACATTGTTTGGAAATATAATAGAGCTATTTTCTAACACAGGATCAGGGCAACAATGGAAAGAGGGTCATTCAAACCCAGTGTATGTCCTCGCCACACTCAACCTCTGGGACACACAGGATCTCCGCAGCCGCAACACCGGTGGGATGAGCTCACCTACAGCCGGGAGCCAGCAGCACATGACCATGGGAGGTTATACCACTGAGAAGGCAAGTAAGAAAACACATATTTGGGGAAACAGGAGAGATGCTGTTTAGGGAACAAGAAATAAGTCCTGGAGACCAAAAGCACAGTGCAGTGAATATAGACAACACTATTGGGTTATAGTCATCAAACATGAAAATGCATATATTTGCAGAAAATCTTTTATTCATGATACTAATAAGTAAAATGCCAGGAAAGTAAATTAAATACATATGTAAAATCATGAAAAAATAGAAAATCCAATAATAGGTTTCTCATTATACTTTCTCCTTTTTATAGCTTTATTGATATATAACTGACATACAATAACCTGCTCATGTTTAAAGTACAATTCCATGAGTTGTGACATGGATACACACCCTCAGGGCCATCACCACACTCAAGATAGTGAACATAGCCACCATCCCTAAAACTTCTTTGTGACCCTTTGTAAACCACCCCACCCCAGTCCCTAAGCAATCACTAAACTATTTTCTGTCAGTTTGTATTTTCCAAAATTTTATATAAAACTAGAGGCCCGGTGCACAAAAATTTGTGCACTTGGGGGGGAGAGGGGTCCCTCAGCCCGGCCTGTGCCCTCTCGCAGTCTGGGACCCCTTGGGAGATAATGACCTGCTGGCTTAGGCCTGCTCCTGGGTGGCAGAGGGCAGGCCCAAACCCTAGATGCAGCCCCTGGTCGGGCTCAGAGCAGGGCCGATTGGGGAGTTTGGGCGCTGCCCCCTGTCATGCACAGAGCAGGGTGGATTGGGAGATTGCGGCACCACCCCCTTCACGCACAGAGTAGGACCAATAGGGGAGTTAGGGCACCGTCCCCTGTCACACACAGAGCCGGTCGGATTAGGGGGTTGGGGTGCCGCCCTCTATCACCCACAGAGCAGGGCCAATGAAGGGGTTGGGGCACCGCCACTGTCACACTCAGGGCAGGGCCAATGGGGAGGTTATGGCTCTACCCTGTCACACACAGAGCAGGGCCAATCAGGGGGTTGGGGTGCCACACCCTGTCACACACAGAGCCGCAGGGCGATCAGGGGTTTGGGGAGCTCCCCCCTATCAGGCACAGAGCAGGGCTGATAAGAGGGTTGGGGCGCCTTCCCCTGTCATGAACAGAGCAGGGCAGATAGGAAGGTTGTGGCCCCTCCCCCTGTCACACAGAGCCACAGGGAGATCAGGGGGTTTGGTCGCTGGCCCTTGTCATGCTGATCCGGTGCCGGGAGGCCTCGCGGCTCTGCTGATCCCAGTGCTGGGAGGCCTCACTGCTCCACTGATCCCGGTGCTGGGGCGCATATTACCCTTTTACTATATAGGATAGAGGCCTGGTCCATGGGTGGGGCTGGCTGGTTTACCCTGAAGGGTGTCCTGGATCAGGGTGGGGGTCCCGCTTGGGTGCCTTGCCAGCCTGGATGAGGGGATGATGGCTGTTTGCAGCTGGTCATACACCCTTCAGGGTGGGGGTCCCCACTGGGGTGCCTGGCCACTCTGGGTGAGGGGCTGAGGGCTATTTTCAGGCTGGCGGGTGACTGAAGCTCCCAACCTGTCCTTTATTTCTTTTTTTTTAATTCTGGGCCAGCTTTAACTCTGAGGCTTGGCTCCAGCTCTGAGGCCTCAGCTGCTGAAAGCAAGTATCTGGTTTGTTTGTGTTCTATAATTGTAACACTGTTGCGGTTCTGCTCACTCCAGCTCTGAGATCCCGGCTGGCTGAAAACAGGGATCTGTGTTTGTTCTATAATTGAAACAATGGTGCGGTCCTGCTGGCTGAAGCCCGGCTGGCTGAAAGCAGGTTTCTGGGGTTTTGTTTAGCTTCTATATTTGTAACAATGTTTCTTAAACTGCAAGTTCAGAGGTCGGCAAGGCAGACGGGGAATGTTGGCTTCCTCCATCACTGAAGCAAGCAAGCCTCCTGTTCGCTTCAAGCTGCCTGGCTGCCGGCCGCCATCTTGGTTGGCAGTTAATTTGCATATCACCCTGATTAGCCCATGGGAAGTGTAGTGGAGGTGCGGCTAATTACCATGTTTCTCTATTATTAGATAGGATTAGTTTGTATTTTCTAAAATTTTATTCAAATCATATGAGAAATCTTTTCTGTCTTTTTTCATTCTTCATAATTATTTGAAGATTCAACCATGTTGAGTCATATCAATTATTTCTTCATTTTGATTGTTGAGTGGTATTTCATCATCTACTTCCTAGCATTGTTTCCAGTTTGAGGTTATTACAAATAAATCTTCTATGGACATTCTGTATAAGTTTTTGTGCATTAATTTCCTCTTCTTTGGGGCAAATACCTAAGAATGGAATGCTTTAAAAAAATTGGGCCTGTTTTAACTTTTTAAAAATATATTTGTATTTATTTCAGAGGAGAAAGGAGAGGGAGAAAGAGATAGAAACATCAATGATGAGAGAGAAACATTGATCGGCTGCCACCTGCATAATATCCTTGATTTTGCCTCTTAAATAACAAAGCCTAAAATGTTTATTATTGCACCCTTTACCAAAAGAGTGAGCTAATCCCCACATCATAATATCCATTGTTATCTATAATAAAGACAGTTTTATTTTGTTTTGTTTTCCAATTATCATGACCTTTATTTAGTTTTCTTGCTTTTTGCACTGGATCTACCTTCTATAATATACTGACTACAAGTGGTGAGAGCAGAAAAGTTTGCCTTGGCCTCAGTCTTAGAGGGAAAGCATTCATTTTTTCACTAGTAATATTGATGGTAGCTGGAGGCTTTTCTTAGATCCAATTCTCAGACTGGGTAAGTGTGTTCTATTCCTTGTTTCCTGATTATTTCTGTCATGAATAAGTGTTTGTCAAATATATTTTTTCATTAATTGAGCCAACTATTTTTTGGTTTTATTTTCATCTGAAAATATGGTGAATTACATTGATTGGATTTTGGAATGCTAAAGCAACTTTGTACCCACTTGGTCATGCTATATCATTCTTTATACAAAATTGGGTTTAATTTGCTAAAAATTGTGTTAAGAATGTTTGCATCTATGTTTATGGGGGATATTGGTCTGTAGTTTTCTCTTCTGTGATTTCTAGTCTTTGATTTGGGTATAAATAATAACCAAAACGGTGAGCTGAGGGTTTTCCCCAGGATCATGTCTCGAGACGCCAAAGAATGAGCTCCACATACTAGAAGATTTAAGCAAAAACGTGGAAAGTTTATTACAAGCAGATTCAGATTCCCCTCACATCAAGGGGGCCCAATAATGGGCTGCCCATTAAAGCCTTTAGTCCAGGGTTATATGTTTGCCACAAGCCTGCTTCTATGTCTATCCCTGTCATCACCTGATTGATTCCCTCAATTGTTCTTCCCCAGCAACAGTCCTGAAATTTCACTGTTTCTGTGTTCTTTCTGTTCCTATGTGGAACTTTCCCTGTTTCTATGCGTCAGTTGGTCTTATTGTTGCAAGCCCCGCCTTGTTTTCCCATGTTCCCCCCTTTGAGTCCAGAAACATTTTATTATTCTTGCGGGGTTGGTTCCTGTGATTAGGCTGCTCAAACTGCTGTGTCTGCCCTGCCTATGTCCCACCCACCTTTGTTTCCTAAGGGACCCTGTCTATCTGACTATGTTTCAAGCTAACTTCTCTCATAAGGGCAATGAGAATGAGTTGAGATGTGTTCCCCTGCCCCTTGTATGTTCTTGGAACAACTCATGTAAAGGCATTACATCTTCATTAAATGCTTGGGAGAGTTTACCAATAAAATCACCTGAGCCTGACATATGCTTTTCCGGAGCTTTTTAGCTGCAAATCTCCAATTTCTGTGTTAGATACAGGGCTGTTCGGGGTCATTCCATTTTCTTTACTGACCTTTGGTCATTTGTATTTTTCAAGGAGTTTTTCCATTCCTCTAAGCGATCCAAATTATAAAGATAAAGTTTTTCATAGAGTATTTTATTATCATCTTAATTTTTGCACAATATGCAATGATAGCTCTTCTCTCATTCTTAATATTTGTGAATTGTGTTTTCTCTCTTCCTGATCAATCTCATAGAGGTTTGCCAATTTGAGTGACCTTCTCAAAGAATTATATTGTGTTTCATTGGTTTCCTCTACTATTTTTCTGATTTTCATTCCATTGATTTCTACTCTATATTTTCTTTCTTGTGCTTAATTTGAGCTTAAGTTTCTATTCAACTTTCCAGGTTCTTGTTGTTTAGTGTTGTTGTTGTTAATCCTCACCAGAGGACATTTTTAATTGATTTTTAGAGAGAGTGGAAGGGAGAGGTAGAGACAGAAACATCGATGTGAAAGAGACATATCAATTGGTTACCTGGCCAGGGCTGGAGATTGAACCTGCAACTGAGGTAAGTGCCCTTGACCAGAATCGAACCTGGGAGGACCCTTCAGTTCTCAGGCCAGCGCTCTATCCAGTGAGCCAAACCAGCTAGGGCAAATTTTCCTGGTTCTTAAGGAAGAATCTCAGTCCACTGATTTGATATTTTTTCCCCTCATTTCTAATATAAGCATTTGTGCTGTCATTGTCCATTGGAATCCTGCTTCTGATGCATTGCATAAATTGTGATTCATTGTGTTCTCTCTCATTCACCTCAAAGTGCTTTCTAAGTCCTCTTCTCCTCTGACCCATGTTTTATTCAGAAAAAGTGTGTTTTAAAGTTTACAAATATTTAGTAATATATTTTTACATTGATTTCTCACTTAATTTCTTTTTGGTCAGTGAACAAAGTTTGTATGATTTTAATCCTTAAAAATTCATTGATCCTTAGATTCTGCTCCCCCCAAAAAAACAACAGATTTTTTTTGACATAATTCAGAGTCCACTCATGTTAAAATCACCTAATAGAATAGGAATGTATGGATACTTCCTTGATCATACATGTGTGTGTTTCCTTGGAGTAAAGGGCTCCTGTTTGGGAAACATAACAAGCTTTCATGGTTTTATTAAAATATAATTATTCAATTTTTAAACTATATTCATATATTCTTTTGATTATCTACATTAATAAAAGAGAAACATGGTAATTGGTGTACGACCGCTACCCTTCCCATTTGCTAATCAGGGAGATATGCAAATTAACTGCCAGCCAAGATGGCGGCCGGCAGCCAGGCAGCTTGAAACTAACATGAGGCTTGCTTGCCTCAGTGACAGAGAAAACCAACGTTCCCCGCCTGCAGCTGCAGGCCTCTGAGCCTGAAGTTTCAAACATTGTAACAAATACCGCCGAATTTCAGCCAGCAGATTTGCAACATTGTAAGCAAAGGCCAGAAACCTACTTTCAGCCGCGGAGGCCTAAGGGCTGGAGCCAAGCCTCAAGCTAAAGCTGGCCCAGAATAAAAAAAAAAAAAAGAAAAAAAAGGAGCAGTTGGGAGCTTAAGTCACCCCCAGCCTGAAAACAGCCCTCAGCCCCTCACCCAGACTAGCCAGGCACCCCAGTGGGGACCCCCACCCTGAAGGGTGTGTGACCAGCTGGAAACGGTCATCATCCCCTCACTCAGGCTGGCCAGTCATCCCAGTGGGGACCCCCACCCTGATCCAGGACACCCTTCAGGGCAAACCAGCCGGCCCCACCCATGGACCAGGCCTCTATCCTATATAGTAAAAGGGTAATATGCCTCCCAGCACCAGAATCAGCAGAGCCATGAGGCCTCTTGGCACCAGGATCAGCGTGACAGGGAGCAGCGCCCAAACCCCCTGATCGCCCTGCCGCTCTGTTCGTGACAGGGTGCGGCACCCCAACCCCCCCCCCCCACTGGCCCTGCTCTGTGTGTGATGGGGTAGAGCCATAACCTCCCCATTGGCCCTGCCCTGAGTGTGAGAGTGGTGGCACCCCAACCCCCTGATCAGCCCTGCTCTGTTGGTGATAGAGGGTGGTGCCCCAACCCCCTGATTGGCCCTGCTCTGTGCGTGACAGGGTACAGAGCCCCAACCCCCCTGATGGGCCCTGCTCTGTGAGTGACAGGGGGCAGTGCCCCAACCCCATGATTGGCCCTGCTCTGTGCATGACAGGGGGTGGCACCGCAACCTCCCCATCGACCCTGCCTTGAGTGTGACAGGGGGTGGTGCCCCAACCCCCCAATCAGCCCTACCCTGAGCGTGACTGAGGTTGGCATCACAACCTCCCAATCCGCCCTGCTCTGTGCATGACAGGGGGTGGCGCCCCAACTCCCCAATTGGCCCTGCTCTGAGCCCAACCAGGGGCTGCACCTAGGGATTGGGCTTGCCCTCTGCCACCCGGGAGCAGGCCTAAGCCAGAAGGTCGTTATCTCCAGAGGGGTCCCAGACTGCGAGAGGGCACAGGCCGGGCTGAGGGACCCCTCCTTCCCCCGAGTGCACAAATTTTTGTGCACCGGGCCTCTAGTTTTTAAATAAAGAGTAAAATGTCACTCTGATGGTGGCAGGGTACCACCGAAGCTCACGGGAAGGACAGTGGTCTGCTCCAGAGTGCAGTTTCTGAAGATACTAGGAGCCTGAGGGTTTGTAGTAGTACTCTAACCTGTTAGAACATGTAAAAGACCGAGCTCCTTGGACTCCAGGCAAAAGCAGGCATTAGGATCTGCTCCATTTCATGCTTCTTTGCTTCTCAAACATCCCTAATTGCCTGTCAGGTTGCATCACATTTTGGAAACAAGGAAGGAATAGTCAGGGAAATAAGAGCTGGATGGGCTGCCTGCCACCCTCTAGGAAGGAATGCTGGCATCTCCCAGTCCAGATGTGAGAGGGAGGGAGAAGGGAAAGTGCAATGTGGCCACCTGCTGGTGAACGTCACCCAGGTAATACCCTTAGAGCTGCAAAGAGGGATTTTGAACTTCCAGTAGAAGGAATGTGCTTTAGCCTCGTTTTACATCAAAAGAAAGACAAAATATAACTCTGAAATTTTTTGAAACGTAATTTAGTTCTTAGAGAGTGTACAATTAGAATTTTTCATCATCCACACAGGGATTGCTAGCATCCTCATTACTGCTCGCGGCTTCTGCTGCAATTTTCTCCTCTACCCTGTCTCTTCAAACTCCCAAACCGCCTCTCCCACACTGCCTTTCCAGCAACACCCAGCTTCTTGTGTTCAGTTAGCCGCCTTTATGTTCCATTTTTTCCCGGCATCTACCATTTCAGATATGAACTCCATTTCCTGTCTTCTTCTTGTCCTTTTATGTATAATGAACTACTTGGGCTAGCTTTTTTACTTCCTTTCTGGTAGCCTTAAAAGGGAATTTTATCATTGTTTGCTTTTATTTTGTTTCTGATCTTATAGTCAAAAATTTCATCACTACATAGGTAACTACTTGTACATTTCCGTTATTCTCCTTGATGCCTTTAAATTGCATTAATATTATCTACCTAAAAACTAAAATATTCCCTAAGCTCAGGAAAAAGTCTTCTAGATTCATTCTATTCACCTTTTCTGGAACACTTAGTATGAAGCTATTGGAGGTTGCTGCATAAAACTTCCTCGATACCTTTTCTCAGTTTCTGTGGCTCATGGCAGCTGGAACAGGGCGTTTTCCCTTGTTCTCTCTCACACATCTTCTATTTTGTTGTGATGATAGGACCCTTTCCTGAGAGTCCCATTGAAAACTACTCAATAATTCTGCATGGGCCTTAAGAGTGCTTCCTCGTCACCTTCACAATAAACACAGATGAAAATGAAACCACAGCATTGTCACAGCTTGTCTTATTTTTTTTGAAGGATCCCCATGTACATGTTTGCCTCCTTTTGCCTGCTGTCTATATCAGTCACTGTGTCACTGTGGCAGACACATCTGGGAAAATCAATCGGGCAGAGAACTCAGTCACCCAAAGGGGCCTCAGAGACTGGAGGTGCCCCTCGCCAGTCCCCTCAGGAGATTGAAGGTGCACATAACCAGTCCTTTCAGTTTGAAGCTTCTCCTCACCAGTTTTCTCAGGAGATTGAATGTGTGCCTCACCAATTGGCTCAGGAGATTCAAGGTTTGCCTCATCTCTCCCCCTCAGGAGATTCAAGGTGTATCTCACCAATCCACTTAGATATCTTCTCAAGAGATTAAAGGTTTGGAGCACCTGTCCTGCCAGGAGATTGAAGTTGTGCCTCAACAGTTCTCTTAGATTAAGTGTATGCCTGATCATCCTCTCAGGAGATTGAAGGATTGTCTCACCACTCTTCAGATTGTAGGTGTGCCTCATCAGTCCTCTTACTTTGAATTTTTGCCTCACTAGTCCTCTCAGGAGATTGAAAGTGTACCTCACCTGTTCTCTTAGGATATTGAAGGTGTGCCTCAGCAGTCCTGTCAGGAAATTGAAGGTGCGCCTCAGCACTCTTGCCAGATGATTGAATGTGTGCCTGAATAGTCATCTCAGGTGATTAAAAGTGTGGCTTACTAGGCCATTCAGGAGATTGAAGGTTAGCTCCACTTGTGCAACGCAGAGCAACCAGCCCCAGCTCCACCCCAGGGGTAGGGGGTGGCCTGGAGCAACCTAGCATGTTTCTCACTCAGGGCCACAGGAATGTGAGGACTGTGCACCCCTAAGCAACATGCACCCACTCCTCCTCCTCCTGATGGTGCTACCCAGATCAACCCAGCATGTGCCCCACTCTGGACCACAGGAAAATGCTTTTGGGGAAACCTGGAGCAATCTGGTGTGCCCATCCAGGGGCCACAGGACCACACTGCAAGTGCATTGTCTGAGAGATTTTGGGCATCTCCCTGCCAAGAGTGCCAGGGCTGCTCAGCAATTTGCATGCCAGAGGGCTCTGGCTCCTCACAGGGAGTCACACACCAGAGGAAATGTGCACATGTTCCCACCACTCTCAGCATCTGAAGCAGACAATTGGGGGACCAAATCCATGAGAGAACGTTATACAACTCAGCAGGGACAATTAAAGCTTGAGACTCAAGGCAGGCCCTAGCTATGAGCTAACGATTTCCAGACCATTGGCCTTATAGGGTCTTCAACTTCTCAAACCCCAAGAAGGGTGTTCTGGGCCAGAAAGATATAGCAAAAATGGGGTGGGGGGTGAGAAGTAGCATGCCCCTCCCCAAAGGAAAAAAATGAGGAATCACCAGGAAAGGAACTAAATGAAATGGAAGCAAGCAATATGTCAGAGAAAGAATTCAGAAAATGGGTCATGAAGTTCCTAAACCAGCTAGATGAGAAAATCAATAACATATGTTGTAGGTACCACTGCACTCTGACCAGTCAAAAAAAATCAACAACATAAGTAAGAATCATGAGGAAATGAAGAATGATTTAGCTGCAATAAAAAAATACAATAGAAGATTTCAACAGTAGACTAGAAAAAGTGGAGAACCAAATCAGCAAGATAGAAAACATGGTAGGAAAAACACCAAATCTGAACAACAATTGGAAAAAAGAATTAAAAAGCAGGAGGAGAGATTAAGGGAGCTTTGGGACAACATAAAATGAAGCAATATCTGAATAATAGGGTTGCCAGAGGTCAAGAAGAGGAACAAAAAATAAAAAACCTATTTGAAGAAATAATGACAGAAAACTTCCCTGACTTGGGGAAGAAAAAAGTCACACAAGCACAGAGAGTGCCAAACAAGATGAACCCAAAAAGACCCACACCAAGACACATTTTAATTACAATGGCAAACGTTAATGACAACGAGAGAATCTTAAGGGCTGCGAGAGACATAACATTACCTACAAGAATCTCCCATTAGATTATCAAATGATTTCTCAATAGAAACACATCAGTCCAGAGGGAATTGAATGAAGTATACAAAGTGATACAAAGCAAGGGATTGAATCCAAGAATACTCTATCCAGCAAGGCTATAAATCAAAATTAAAGGTAAACTCAGGAGCTTAGCAGAAACATAAGGCTAAGGGAGTTTATTACCACCAAACCAGCAATGCAAGAAATGCTAAAGGAACCATTGTGAAAAAGAGAAATAGAAAGGAAAGAAGGAACACAAGCATACAGAATAAAAATGCAACAAACAAGTACCTATCCTACCTAATAAAAGAGTAATATGTAAATTAACTGTCACTCTGCAACAAAGATGGCAGTGCCCATAGTGGCTGGGGCGGGATGCTGGCAGCATCGCCCTGGCAATGCGAGCCCAGTGTTCGTGCCCCAGCCATGCGGAGGGAGGGGAGGGAAGGGACCTCAGGCTGGAAGCAGAAGCTGAGAACGTGGGAACCACCAGGAATACTGGGAATAGTAGTTCTGGTGGCAGCCCCTGGACAGGAAGCAGAAGCTGAGAGCACAGGGAGCACCAGGAATGCTGAGAATCATGGTTCTGGTGGCAGACACATTGCGTGATCTCCTAGACCAGTGGTTGGCAAACTGTGGCTCAGCAAACCGCAGCTCGCGAGCCACATGCAGCTCTTTGGCCCCTTGAGTGTGCCTCTTTCACAAAATACCAGCTCTTCCACAAAATACTGACTTCTGCACATGGGCCACCAAGTTTCAATCGCACTGTACGTGCGTGCCTGCACGTGGTGTTTTGTGGAAGAGCCACACTCAAGGGGCCAAAGAGCTGCATGTGGCTCATGAGCCGTGGTTTGCCAGCCACGGTCCTAGACACTAGAGCAAAGTGAGCCTGGAGCAAGATACTGTTGTGGGCTGGGGATGGAGGGAAAGCAAAGGTGAGAGACATAAGTCAGAGTGTCGAGGAAAAATTAAAAGGAAGATATCCTGCAACTTCTAGGAAATCTCCACTAATGGAGCAAAGAAAAAAAAAAGAGCTCTATTATTCTGTGAGCACCAAACCAGACTTGGCTGGGGTCTCACACAATTCACTCATATGGTTGCAAAGACAGACAGAAACTTCACTCTTTCATGTACCCAGGCAGATACAATGCACAACATGCATGTTTTCATGGAAGCGGACTTAACAGCACCAATTGCTTTACACCCTTTGGTAAGTCACCTTTTGATGGCCATCTGTGTTAGTTAATTGCCATAACCAAGAGTAAAAAAAAAAATGAAACTTTTCTATCTCTATGATAAGCAGGCTCTTACAACTTGGAGCAAGGCAACTATCTATGATAATAAAAGTGTAATATAAGGGGCAATGAGGCAGGCAGACAGAGGCAGTTAGGGGTGAACAGGCAGGTGAGCAGTTAGGAGCAATCAGGCAGGCAGGCAGAGTGGTCAGGGGCAATCAGGCAGGCAGGTGAGTGGTTAGGGGTGATCACTCAGGCAGGCAGAGGCATTTAGGGGTGATTAGGCAGGCATGCAGAGTGGTTAGGGCTGATCAGGCAGGCAGGCAGAGGCAATTAGGGGCGATGAGGCAGGCAGGCAAGCAGTTAGGGGCAATGACGCAGGCAAGCAGAGTGGTTAGGGGCGATCAATCAGGCTGGCAGGCAAGCAGTTAAGAGCCAGCAGTCCCAGATTGTTAGAGGGTGCAAGCAGGGCTAAAGGACCACCCCCCCCCCACCATGCACCAATTTCATGCACCAGGCCTCTAGTCAATAATAACCATAAACTGAAATGGATTAAATACTCCAATAAAAAAGCATAGGTTAGCTGAATGGATAAGAAAACAGGACCCATATATATGCTGTCTACAAGAGACCCAGCTCAGAGCAAAGGACTCACAAAGACTAAAAGTGAAGGGATGGGAAAAAAATTTTTAGGCAAACAGAAATGAAAAAAAAAAAAGCTGAAGTAGCAACACTTATATCTGACAAAATAGACCTCAAAGTGAAGGCCATAACAAGAGATAAGGAAGGCCACTTCATAATACTAAAGGGATCGATACCCCAAGAGGATATAACTCTGGTAAACAAATATGCACCCAATGCAGGAGCACCCACATACATTAAAAAAATACTCTTGAAGATATCAAGGAAGAGTTGACAGCAATACAATCATAGTAGGGAACTTTAATACCCTATTGACATCACTGGATAAATCTTCTAGACAAAAAAAAAAATCAACAAAGAAACAGCAATCCAAAATGACTCTCTAGATCAGATAGAACTAATTGACATGTTCAGAACATTTCACCCAGAAGCAATGGATTCTTCTCAAGTGCACATGGGACGTTGTCAAAGATAGACCACATATTAGGAAACAGGCTAAGTCTCTACAAATTCAAGAAGATTGAAATTATATCAAGCATCTTCTCAGATCATAATGGCATAAAATTAGAAATCAACTACAGTAAAAACAATGAAAAAATATCAAACACTTGGAGGCTAAATAGCATACTATTAAACAATGACTGGGTTAAGAAAGAGAGCATTCTGGAAACAAATGACAATGAAAACACAATAATCCAAAATCTATGGACACAGTGAAAGCAGTCCTGAGAGGGAAGTTCATAGCTCTACAGTCCTACCTCAATAAACAAGAAAAACTGCAAATAAATTATCTAACCCTACAATTTAAAAAATTAGAAAGAGAAGAACAAGAAAAGCCTAGAGTAAACAGAAGGAAATAATAAAGATCAAATAGGAGCCCTACCTGGCTTGGTTCAATGGATAGAACATCAGCCTGCACAATAAAGGGTTGCAAGTTCGATTCCAGCCAAAAGCATATGGCTGGGTTGTGGGCTCGATCGCCAGTAGGGGACATGCAGAAGGCACACACCAATGATTCTCTCTCATCATTCATGTTTCTATGTCTCTCTCCCTTTCTGTCTGAAATCAAAGAGCTGGTTCTTTGAAAGGATAAGCAAGGTTGATGAACCGCTAACCAGTCTCAGCAAGAAACAAAGAGAGAGGACCCAAATAAACAAAATCAGATGTGAAAAAGGTGACCTAACAACCAATCCCACAGACATACAAAGAATTATTTAAAAAAATACAATGAACAACCTTATAATTTGTAAACATTATAATTTCATGTCATCATAGTAACTATCAGAGTTTTCACCCTGTTTCTAGGAAAGAACTCTAAGGCTTCTGTATTTTGAGGATTTTGCTAGGCTGACACAGCAGATAAAATCAGAAGCAGTGCTGAGTACTTGGTTATTTGATTACAAAGTCCGTCTTTCCTGTACTTTGCCTCTCTGGGCTCTGCCTTGTTGGGAAGCATCTTTAATGACTGTGATGGTGGAGGTCTTGGCCTTTGGAGTAGAAGCTTCAATGCTTCATAAGCAGGGCTGTATCGGGGAAAAGTAGCTGGAAGTCAGAACTAAAGAATTTGAAAATATACAGGTTTTTAGAGACTGTTATAAATGTTAATTACAACAGACCTGAGTAGTGTCTAAATAATGTTAATATATTTTTATTGATTTCAGAGAGGAAGGGAGAGGGAGAGAGAGAGACAGAAACATCAATGATGAGAGAGAAGCATTGATTGGCTGCCTCCTGTACACCCCTCACTGGGGATGGAGCCTGCAACTCCAGCATGTGCCCTGACTGGAAATCTAACCGTGACCTCCTGGTTTATAGGTCTACACTCAACCACTGAACCATGCCAGCCAGGCTCAAGTAGAATCTCTTGGTTTGCAACAGCAGGCCCCGCAGAAAGTGATCAGGCCACCTATAGGTTCAAATTTCTATCCTAATTATTTCAGTGCACTGGATTCTGAATCCACGCAGAAGGAGACCTCTCCCCAACAAAGATTCATGGCTTGCCTCGTGAAATTTTATCTCTGCCACTTACCAGCTGTGTGAGCCTGGGCACCTCACCTCTCTGCTTCAAGGTCCTCCTGATAAAATAGGGCAGGTATTAGAGCATGGCAGGTATATTTAAGGAGTCCTAGGAATTCATTCCAAGTGCAGTATGTGTATATCCTCACAACAACCTAATGGGGTGCAGTCAATGCCCCCAGCCAAAGGCCATGGGGAGCACACCTGGGGGTGAACAAGCTGTTGTTGTGTCATCGCAGTGAGGGAGACACTCACTTTGGGGAATTGTGAGGCATCTCAGTAAGAGAGTGTTGGAATTAAAAAAGCAGAATCAGGAGGAGAAGTCTATTCAGAGAATTATTGCAGGACCAGTTTACACAGTTGTGGGGAACTGGGCAAGTCCAAGATCCACAGGACAGACCACTGTCAGGAGGGGCAGCTGGAACTCTCCGCACAGCCCAAGCTGCAGCCCAGAGCGGAATCCACTCCCTCAGGGAAGCCTCACTCTGCGCTGGGACTCTTTAGCAGACGGATCTAGCTCAGTCACATTATCCAGCATGACCTCTATCACTGTCAATGGTTTGTGGACTTTAATCATATCTATAAAATATCAACGTTTGATTGACTATCCGGGGCCTATAACCTAGCTGACACATAAAACTGATCATTGACCTCAGTGTTTGGGCTTGAGGTGATCTTGAAAGGATTTGAGAAATAGAGACTTTGTTCTTAATTGGATTCTGTTAGGAAGTGGGTGCTGGGGTGGGTAGTTCTATAATTGGGCATCTTAATACATTTTACCTGGAAGGAAGGAAGGCGATACTGAAGCTAGAACCCTAATTGGCAGAGAAGCAGCAGTCAGCTCTGGCCGGGTAGTCTCCTCTGGATATGCCAAGGTTGGGGGTTCAGTCTCTGGTCACATGCAAGAAGCAACCAATGAAAGCATAAACACGTGGAACAACAAATCAATGTTTCTCTTATTCTCTCTCTCTCTCTCTCTCTCTCTCTCTCTCTCTCTCAAATCAATCAATTAAAAAAATAATAAAAAGGAGCAGCAGTTATTCACATTACCCTGGAGAGAAGTGTGCTCAGAATCCAATTAAGAACAAAGTCTCTTGGCCGTTTTTGTGGCTCAGACAATGCTCATGTTCTGGTTATTTAGGTCTGTGAGAACCAGCAGGCACACACAGGAGAGGAGATTCTGATTTCTTACCTTCCGTCCTTTCATGGAGAATTCCCTCAGGTCTAGTTGGAGTGGAGGCTGCATCAGAACCTCAGAACCATCGCTTCTCGGCCTTTTGGCTAAGATCAAGTGTAGTATCTGTTCTTATCAGTTTAATATCTGATACGTCCTCTATCTGAGGACATTATATTAAATGTATTTTTGGAGCAGGGAGATGGAATATGAGCTTGCTCCGTCCACTCCACGCATTGACCCGGTATTGCAGTACCTCTGGGAATGGTGCACCAAAAAAAAAAAAAAGAACCAGTCCCTGCTAGGCCTCCTAGTACACACTCTTCAGCTGGCAACATAGGTGTCATCACAGGGGGTGGTTTCTGATTGGCTACAACCTGACCTGCAGGGTGTGGTTTGGGTGTTTTTAGATTTCTTCCTCAGCTTGGTCCTCATCATTGCGCTAATACTCAGAGCAGCAAATGCTGAGACCACCTTGAGAAGAAGATGACCCGAAATAGAGCCCTGATTTGGGGGGCCCTCACCCTGACCACCTTGCTGAGTCGTTGTGGAGGTGAAGACATTGTGGGTGAGTGCTCTGCTGAGTCACATGGGGACTGGACTGGGGAAACAGAGTTGGAGGATAAAATAGAGATTTGCATAGAAATAGTAGCCATTCCTCAAAGGCATCCTCAATATTAAGCAGATCCAACAATTATGATCCTTCCTCCTTTGGGAAACCAGAGTCCCCATCCAGTCTCTGCTACCTGAGCCGTTGCACACTGCACCACGACCATCATCCTGGTCCTAATGTTGGATCCATGAATATAGCCCAGAGGCTCTATGGCATCCATGTGTGATTGCCTCAAAGATTAGGGGTGTTTTCACAAGTGGATGTTCTGTTACTAAAATTCATGAACCATTGCTTCCAAATTTTTCTGAACAACTTTTGGAGCTTTATGAATATTTCTCCTGTAGTTTACCTTGCGGTAAAGAGTTTCATGAAACATGTGTACTATGTAGATATAAACAAGGGTTCTTTGCTTTATCTCAGATTCACATACATTTGCAAGCTGAGAACTGGCATGAGTGGGGAATGGGAAAACAGCCCAGTGAGGGTCTTCAGACAAGTCATTTTATCATGTGGTTTTCATTTCATCTCAGTTACCGCTTATGTGTCACCTTACAAAAAATCAAATAAAGTAGGTTTCAGGTGTGCTTCCCAAGTAATGAAGACCATTAAATGTCAATGATATTTTAAAATCACTACTACTACAGGTATAGCTGTATAATTTTTCTTTAACAAAGTAGGGAATATCTTTACTTTTATTTTAAAATTGAAAACTTTATGATGAAACTTGGTGAATTAAATTACATTAGTCTCAAACGGTCAGCCCAAAAGGCCTGTCCTTTACCACATCTAAGGAAGCTCTGCAAGGAAGATTGTGCATCCAATCATGGTTTGGTCCCCTGGGCTACTCCGCCTCTGTTGCTCACCTTTCCACCCTCTCTTCATCATTCCTTTCATTCCAGGATCCTTTCTTTCCAGCATCTATTCCTACTTCTTTTTCCTGTTGTTTTATTGGCATGAAGAGTAGGTTCATAAAAGCCAAGTAGAAAAACCAAGCACTGTAGTCCAAAGGGAAATGAACTAAAGGTTACTCTGATCTTCAATGATGTTATTAACTACTAGAGTCCCAATGCACGAATTCGTGTAAAGGTGGGGGTCCCTCAGCCTGGCCAGGGATAGGGCTGCTCAGGGCCATCTCGCCCAGTCTCAGTCAGGGCCAATCAGGGCTGGCCTGCCTGGGGGAGGGACCAAAAGAGATTGGCTGTGGGAGCACACTGATCACCAGGGGGCAGCTCTTGCATTGGGAGTCTGCCTCCTGGTGGTCAGTGCGCATCATAGCAACCAGTTCACCAGTCGTAACAGTCTCTTAGGCTTTTAAATATATAGATGGCTGCTCCCAAGTTTTCTTGGTTTGGTAGGAAAGTTTTGTCTGTTTCTCCAGAGCACGTCCAAGTCCCCTTTTCTCAATGTCACTCCAGAGTACCCTGGTCTGTCTTGACGTACACCCCACAGTGGGCAAAGGGCCAAGGGCCCACAATGCCTACAGGGCCCCATAAACATGTTTTACTTTCTTCTAAAATTAGAAGAAAAAATGAACTTTTAGAGTAGAAGAAACTAGTTTAATTTAGCCTGGATTATACTTGCCTTTGTACCAATATGGTCATAAAAATTTTTAA
Organism: Myotis myotis; assembly: GCF_014108235.1. Taxonomy (NCBI): domain Eukaryota; kingdom Metazoa; phylum Chordata; class Mammalia; order Chiroptera; family Vespertilionidae; genus Myotis; species Myotis myotis. The sequence goes on along the minus strand of NW_023416331.1, from coordinate 2,956,575 downwards.
TAAAAGTTTTTCATAAAAGTTTTTAATATTTTTATGGAAAAATAAAGGCCCCTCCTAACAACAGTGCTTAGGGCTCAGGAGTCATAATGCAACCATCACTACTGAGTCTAACTTTCACAGGATGCTGCTACCTTCGTGTCTGTCAGTCTTCCCCAAATCTCTGTCGTCCTGGAGAATAGCGCTGACATTTGCTACACAGTTTGAGCACCAGGAGCTCAGTGCTGGGACTCAGATGAAGAAACATGCTGTCTGCTCCAGAAGGAGCTCAGATTAGCGATAGGACAACCTGGTACCCAGAGCAGGGCAGCTGCTGGGCAGGACAATGGGCCCAGCGAGGCTGAAACTGAAAGTGAGTAGTTCCAGCTGGCATAGTGAGGTCCTTCAGCAGCAGCATGCAGCCAGGACACATGCAGATGAAAAGGATAATCACATATATTCATGTTGGAAATGGAATCAACAGGATTCATTGCAAGAACATGGAGGCTTTGATGGAGGGCCTTGGAAGTGGCCAGCCAAGGGGGTCATGCTGGGTGAGGGTGAGGACTAGATAAACTTGCAAGAGGACATCTGCATGGAAGGGCTGGAGATCATAGTGTGGTCAAAATTATGCTTAATGAGAAGACTTAGCTAAGAAGTTGGTAACTAAGCAGAAACGTCAAGAATGAACTAGAGGTGTCCAGGAAATCCTAGAAGATAATTTGAGGGAGGAAAACAGACCCTTGTAAAGACAAGGAGCATGAAAGGGTGACGTCTGGTTTGATTAGCAGGTGAGGTATTTGTGGAGGACTCAGCACAGTACACCTATTGGCTCCTTACTCCCCTGACTCCCCTATTCATGAAGCTCCTCGCTGGCAGAGACTGTGCATGGTCCGTGTGTTACTCCTCTCACCTCACAATGTCTGAAACCTTGTTGATGGTCAGGAATTTGGAAGGGAGGGAAGAGGAAATGGTAAAAGGCTCAGACAAGTCGTCCAGTCAGGCCCACCTGGGAGTCAGCTGCACTGGCTGCCTCTGCTTTGGCGTCACACCAAGTCCACTGTCCATGCGAGGGAAGGGCCAGAGTTTTCCTTGAGTCCTCCACAAGGTAAGTGTTGATTCAGAAAAAGGAGAGGCTTAGGGACGTCCTTCAAGATAAGAAGAGGGTGGGAAGTGACAGGAATCCAAAGTGTAATGGAGTTTCCAGTTTCATTTCAGAGGAAACCAGGTGCTCTCCCCTAAGGACCAGCCTGTTACAGAAGCAGAGATCTTAGCCCTGGATGGTGTTCTCAGTGGTTAGAACATCAGCCTGCACATGAAAAGATCATTGGTTTGATTCCTGGTCAAGGGCAGGTACCTGGGTTACAGGTTCATCTCCAGAGCCATGTGTGGGAAGCAACCAATCAATCTAAGAGGTTTCTCTCTCTTTGTCTCCCCTCATCTTCTCCCTCCCACTCTCAATAAATATACTCAGGGCCCTAGCCAGTTTGGCTCAGTGGATAGAACATCAGCCTGCAGACCAAAGGGCATGTACCTCAGTTGCAGGCTTCTCCCCAGTCCGGGCCCTGGTCAGGGCAAGTACAGGAGGCAACCAATCTATGTGTTCTCTCACATCAATATTTCTGTCTTCCCATCTCTCTTCCATTCTCTCTCTCTTTCAAAAAAAAAAAAAAAAAAACAATGGAAAAATAATATATATATAATCTCCTTAGGTGAGGATTAAAAACATACTCACACATAAACAGAGACCTTAGAAGCATGTTTACTTTTGTGTTTTGTAATATTGTCATTGTCCTTATCATGCTCTTTCTTTTTTTAAAATATATTTTTATTGATTTCAGAGAGGAAAGGAGAGGGAGAGAGAAATAGAAACAGCAATGATGAGAGGGAGTCATTGATCAGGCTGCCTCCTGCACTCCCCCTACTGGGGATCAAGCCCACAACCGGGGCATGCACCCTGACCAGAAATCGAACCATGACCTCCTGGTTCATAGGTTGATGCTCAACCACTGAGCCACGCTGGCAGGGCTCATGCTCTTTCTTATTCCCTAAAATAGAGGCAATTCTTTTAAAATAATATGTGTGCTTTTGTTGGTTAAAAAAATAAAAGGAGGAAGGAATCCTTGTATAGCACATGTTCTGTTCTGAGCCAGTCCTGAGGGGAGAGGACTCACAATGAATGTGTTATTAACCAATGAAGAAATTGAGAGAGAAAACTTATGAAGCTGAAAGAGGTAAACTGAATCTCTGGAAAGAAAGCTAAGGCCGCCAAACTGGTTTGGCTCAGTGGATAGAGCATCGGCCTGCGGACTGAAAGGTCCCAGGTTCGATTCCAGTCAAGGGCATGTACCTTGGTTGCAGGCACATCCCCAGAGGGGGATGTGCAGGAGGCAGCTGGTCGGTGTTTCTCTCTCATCGATGTTTCTAACTCTCTATCCCTCTCCCTCCCTCTCTGTCAAAAATCAATAAAATATATTTTTTAAAAAAAGAAAAGAAAGCTAAGGCCATGGTCGTTCATTCATTCCTTGTTCCGCCCATTTCAGTATTTATCTTAAGCCCAAGAGGTGCCAGGCGCTGAGCTAGGTGGACAGAGAACAGCAGTGAACAGGCCTGTGGAATTCTGTTCCTGAGACAGGAGCAGCCATCAGAGTGGAGAGGCAGCTGGATTCTAACAGGACAGCCAGGGGCGGGAGCAGGCGCTGGGGACTGTCTGCAGGCTGTGCCTAAGGAGCAGCCCACAATGTTTCTTGTCACTTTGTTTAACGAGATCCTTTCTCTCCTGTTTTGCACCTCCCTGCTCCCACCTCACTCATCAGCTGACCACGTTGGGGCCTATGGCATAAATGTCTACCAATCCTACGGTCCCTCGGGCCAGTACACCCATGAATTTGATGGAGACGAGGAGTTCTACGTGGACCTGGACAAGAGGGAGACTGTTTGCTGGCTGACTGGGTTCAGTGAATTTAAATATTTTGACACTCAGACTGCACTGATAAACATGGCTATATTCAAATACAACCTGGACCTCCTGATTAAACGCTCCAACTCTACCGCTGCTCCCAATAGTAAGTGTCCACCATCTTGTCTCTTTACTGACTCTACCCTTCACCAGGCCTCACTCCCTTCTCGCCTCAGATACATACCCTTCACTCTATAAATGCTCTCCTTTCCAAGGAGTCCCAGATCTTCTCATGGAATTTGCTGAATCCTCATCCTCTCCCTCCTTACAAATCATCTATTTCCATGAAATACAGATTCTTGCTCCCACACTGCAATCCTCAACTTCTTAAAGGATGGGTCCCGTAGACGTCTTACCCTAACAAGGGGCCCACAGAGAGAAGGGCATGGGGATGACGGGCGGGCAGTGTACAGCGGCTCGCAAGCAGAGGGAACAAGAGCATCTCTGCTCTCCAATGGGGAAACGTTGCTGGGAGGTCCCTCCAGGAGGCAGGGACCCTCAGGGCAGAGCTGCGCACGATTCTAAACCCAGTGCTGTTTCCTCACCGCAGAGGTTCCTGAGGTGACAGTGTTTCCCAAGGCTCCCGTGGAGCTGGGCCAGCCCAACACCCTCATCTGTGCCGTGGACAACATCTTCCCTCCTGTGATCAACATCTCGTGGCTGAGCAACGGGCACTCAGTCACACAGGGTATTTCTGAAACCAGCTTCCTGTCCAAGAGTGATGATTCCTTCCTCAAGTTCAGTTACCTCACCTTCCTCCCTTCTGCTGACGATGTCTATGACTGCAAGGTGGAGCACTGGGGGCTGGACCAGCCACTCCTGAAGCATTGGGGTGGGTATGAGCCCTGCCTCGACCTGCACAGCAGTTCAGCATAACCTGCAGGAAGGCCAATAACACACAATGAATGCACTGTATAAGAAATATGGATTTTGAAGGCATTGGGGGGCCAGGTGGAAACCTCTTTGCAAGAAGAGGAACCAGAAGTCTGGGTCCTGCCTGCTTTTTATTCAGTTTGATTACACATTTGCCTTTAGCCATGCATGCAGGCCGATCAAAGGTAAAGTCTGGTAAACAATTTAAAGATGATCAGGTCAGGAAATCTTCCCGAGCCATGGCCATAACAGCAGGAGCAATCTATGCTGATTCAGCCCTGCTGAGATTGAGGTCCCTCTGCCTTCCAGTGTCTTTTTTGCACTTTCATGCTAATGCTGCTATGCTTTGGCCTCCAGCAGAGCCCCATGCCTTTTGGTGCCTTCTTTCCTCTGTCAAGCCTGAACATCTGCCCATGATCCCCTAACTCGTGGCCCTAAAACTAACACTTTAAGGGTTTCTAATGATAGACTTGCACCCTCTCACTAAGCCCCATGCCCCACATCTTTACAGAACCAATCCTCACCATTCCACCCCATATACCTGCACAGCAACTCTTTCTCTATTCTGATCTCCACAACCTCACACCCACAGAGCCTGAGATTCCAGCCCCCATATCAGAGCTGACGGAGACTGTGGTCTGTGCCCTGGGGCTGGCCTTGGGCCTCATGGGCATCATCATGGGTGCCATCTTCATTATCCAGGGCCTGTGCTCAGGTGGTATCTCCAGACAGCAAGGGCCCTTATAAAGGGAAGGTAAGTATTCAGATATATAAAAGCATAAGGAAGGAAAGTGGGAGGAGGCTGTGGACACAAGTGTGGTTGAAGAGCAGAATTGGGAAACAGCATAATGGTAGCACAGGAACCCCTAGATCTCATGTCTGTGTCGTTGCAGGTGCATTGCCATCCACAAGCAGAGAGTGGACATGCTGGATGGCAGCACTATTTCCTGGCTACGTTCATCACATCACTTCTCGCTTCCTACACTCATCCTCTCACTTCTTCTCTGTGACTACAGGTGCTGTAGCCCCCTCAGATCTCACATACCTCTCAGAATTCTCTCCCAAACTCTTGAATTTTTTCTCAGTTGTTACCTATTGTGGGATTCCTGGGGTATCCATCAGATATCTAATCCCTCAGTGACCTTGAACTAATATCTCTGTGGGAGGACAAACCCCCTTTATGACGTCTTGACTGAAAATTTTCCTGTCGTTTATCTCAGGACTGACTATGACGATGGCCCATTATGCTCCAGGCCCATTTAATCTCATTTCCCAGATCAGGTTTCATGCCTAGTAACACAAAAGAAAGCAAGTATAGTCTGATAATATTTTTATATCTTAACTGAAGTTAATTTTTCTCTCTTCCTTTTGCTCCCACCTTTGGCCACTGCCCCACCCCACCCCCAATTCAGGCATCAATGAAGGTACTATATACCTTCTGTCCTTTATGTAGATTTGTTACAGCAGAAATACAAAAACAAATAAATCTGTATTCATTTTAATATAGCTGTTAAAACTTATGACAGAGAAATAAGTTACCAGAAAGAAATTTTTAATCTCAAAAATAGCAGTAGTCAATATTTGTTCCCCAAACTTTAAATTTGTGAAGAATAAATAATGTTAGTAAAAGCTTTCTTCTCCCTCCACACCCTTGAGGAGATAGCAATTCTCTAGGCAGGAGAAAAATGGAAGTTAGTTAGGAGGGCATTGGAATGACGCAATAATGAGGTATCTGAGGACCAAGTGTTTTGTCCTTACTTAGGGTTAGTAACAACTGGGAAAGGGGTGAGAGTAGAAACCATGATCCCTAGGGAGTAGAAAACAGGGTCCCTAGGGTACAGGTGTAGCTTGCCTCACCTCCTGGATGAGTCCTGCTGGCTAACCTGTGGATTTTCCTGTGCCGCCCTGGCATGTGAGGGACCGAGGCTCAATATGGATGCATGGTGTGTCCAGGCAGGTAAGCCCAATCATTCTCACTGAATCCCTGTGCACCTGGGAGCAGCAGAACAGCACCTGGCTAAGGAGCTGGAGCCTGAGAGGAAGAAAGCGCCCCAGTGCACAGGGATGAGATAATGCAGTGGTGGGTGCTGGACCTTCTCTGGATTCACTGTCTCCCAGTGGAAACCCTGGCAGGGAGAGGGACCCACAGAGGGATGCTCTGGCGTTGCGGGTGCACCCAACACTTCACACCTGAGAGTGTATGTAATCTGGTTTGGCGACATCCTGCCCTTTGAAACTGAGTTCCCCACATTGCCTCAGTCTTTCCGCCCCGCATGACTGCTCCACACATTGCACCCAGGATGGCGCGATGGAACAGCCACAGGGGTATGAGGCTGCCCCTGTCTTGCCATCTGCCTCTGGGAGCTTAACATGTAACTGGGAGTCAAAGAATAACTGATGCAGCATAGTTCAGTACCAAGACACCTAAATCCAAATCCAGGACTCAGCATGTTATAGCTGGTATTTTAAACTTCATAGCACTGCGTAAAGCAGCTGACATGTCTGTGCCTTTTTTCTTATTCATACGTGGGGGAAATAATACTTTCCTTGCAGAGTTATTGACAGAATTTTAATAACTTGATATGTAGGCACTGCTTTACATACAGTATACAAATACATAGGAAAATACTGCTAGTTATATCCATCATCAATAGCTCTATTTTTATAATTTATTTAATGTTTCAACTACAGTTGGCATACAACATTATATTAGTTTCAATGTGCACAAATTCATGCACATTGAAAGAAAATTAATTAGAATAGTTTAATATTACTGTTTGCCCTTTCTCTATAATAGAAATGTCAACCAAATTTACTATCGACAATGACAGATGGAAAAACATTTGTGCAGTTGGCACCAGTGAGAGCTTTATATATAGAGAGATAAACTTGCTTAATTAGACCTGCTTTCTGATTTAGCTAAACTTTTTCTAGCCCAGTGAAGCATGCCAACTTCTCTTTCAGGTAATTGTCAGCAACACAGCAGTAAATATCAACATGAAGCAGATTATTATTGTAGATCATGCAGGGAGAACAAAGGGTAAAATATTTAACTGCAGCAGTATTTGACTATATTCTGCATAGTGAGAAAACCTGAAGTCATTTTCAAGTTCCACCATTTCTTACTTCTTTTCAGTAGGGTCAAGTTTCTAAGCTTTCTAAATCTCCATTTTCTGGCTAATGAAAAGAAAATAGGATTTCACTGCGTCTCCTACCTACCTACTCCAGGACTTCTGTGATGATCAAATGAGATGAGGCACAGGAAAATGCTTCACAGACATCAGCACCTGGTTATAAAGCAAGTCGTGTTCCTAGCCTGAAGAAACGCCAAAGATGCTAGTTGCGAGGGAGAGGAAGCCAGGCATTGCTATATGACATCATTACCTGGTGCCCAGAGCAACTGTTTCTGGGCTGGGCTGGGTTGTGGGCCGCATTTTGCACCATGGGGTCCTGGCAGTGTCTGCTGCAATTTGGTGGGGTGTCACTCCAGAGTGGTGGGGGGCCTGTGTCCCATTTGGGGGAAGCCAAGTGTTGCTTTGTCACATTGAGCATCTGGCCCTGGTGGTCAGTGTGTGTCATAGCAACCAGTTAGACAGTCAGAGGGACACTTAGCATATTAGTCTTTTATATATATACTAGAGGCCCGGTGCACAAAAATTTGTGCACTCGGAGGGGGAGCGGGGGGGTCCCTCAGTCCAGCCTGTGCCCTCTCACAGTCTGGGACCCCTCCGGAGATAACGACCTGCTGGCTTAGGCCTGCTCCCAGGTGGCAGAGGGCAGGCCCAATTCCTAGGTGCAGCCCCTGGTCAGGCTCAGAGCAGGGCCGATTGGGGAGCTGGGGCGCCGCCCCCTGTCATGCAAAGGGCAGGGCGGATTGGGAGGTTGCGATGCCACCCTCAGTCACGCTCAGGGTAGGGTCGATTGGGGGGTTGGCACACCGCCCCCTGTCACACTCAAGGCAGGGTCGATGGGGAGGTTGCAGCACCACCCCGTCACCCACAGAGCAGGACCAATCAGGGGGTTGGGGCGCCACCACTGTCACACTCAGGGCAGGGCCAATGGGGAGGTTATGCCTCTACCCCGTCACCCACAGAGCAGGGCCAATCAGGGGGTTGGGGCACCGCACCCTGTAACACACAGAGCCGCAGGGTGATCAGGGGGTTGGGGAGCTCCCCCAATCAGGCACAGAGCAGGGCTGATCAGGGGGTTGGGGTGCCTTCCTCTGTCACAAACAGAGCAGGGCAGATAGGGAAGTTGTGGCCCCGCCCCCTGTCACACACAGAGCCGCAGGGCAATCAGGTATTTTTGGGTGCTGATCCGGTGCCAGGAGGCCTCGTGGCTCTGCTGATCCCAGTGCTGGGAGGCATATTCCCCTTTTACTATATAGGATAGAGGCCTGGTGCACGGGTGGGGGCTGGCTGGTTTTCCCTGAAGGGTGTCCTGGATCAGGGTGGGGGTCCCGACTGGGGTACCTGGCCAGCCTGGGTGAGGGGATGATGGCTGTTTGCAGCTGGTCACACACCCTTCAGGGTGGGGGTCCCCACTGGGGTGCCTGGCCAGTCTGGGTGAGGGGCTGAGGGCTGTTTTCAGGCTGGCGGGTGACTGAAGCTCCCAACCGCTCCTTTTTTTCTTTTCTTTTTTTATTCTGGGCCAGCTTTAGCTCTGAGGCTTGGCTCCAGCTCTGAGGCCTCAGCTGCTGAAAGCAGGTATCTGGTTTGTTTGGGTTCTATAATTGAAACACTGTTTCAACTCCAGCTCTGAGATCCCGGCTGGCTGAAAACAGGTTTCTGGGGTTTTGTTTAGCTTCTATATTTGTAACAATGTTTCAAATTGCAAGCTCAGAGGCTGGCAGCAGCAGGCGGGGAACGTTGGAGTCCTCCATCACTGAAGCAAGCAAGCCTCACGTTCGCTTCAAGCTGCCTGGCTGCCGGCCGCCATTTGGCTGGCAGTTAATTTGCATATCGCCCTGATTAGCCAATGGGAAGGGTAGCGGAGGTACGGCTAATTACCATGCTTCTCTTTTATTAGATAGGATATAGATTATAGACTATATATACCCTATTATGCATTTTATATCCCATGATTTTTTTTATAACTGGAAATGTGCACATCTTAATCCCATCCTCTTTTTCAACCATCTCCCCAAGCCTCCTCCCATCTAGCAACTGTCAAAATGTTCTCCTTATCTGTGAATTTGTTTCCACGTTGTTTGTTCACTTACTTTGTTCATTAGATTCCACAAATAAGTGGAATCACATGGTATTTGTCTTTCTCTGTCTGACTTATTTCATTGAACATAATACTCTCTAGTCCATCCATGTTGTCACAAATGGCAAGATTTCATTCTTTTCATGGCTGGAATAATATTTCATTTTATATATATGTACCACATCTTTATCTAATTTACTTTTAATGGATCATATTACATAGAAAACACTTTTGTTTTTCTGAGCCCTTCAATAATTTAGGAGATTCAAATGTGGAGCCATGGATGAATATCTTTTCATATGTTAATTAGATTATTTTTTCCCTCTTGGGACAAGAGGCTGAGATTGGGTTAAGCTGAGCAAGTAGAGAGGGTAGAGCAATTAGTAACATTTCATTGTTGAAGGGGTTGCTAAAAAATCTGATATGGCAAGAAGTTGTAGTATTTGACCTTGGGTTTTACTCCAATGAAAAATATGCTCTCTTCTTATAACCCATAAATTTTTAGTTAAGTACTAGTATACTATATGCAAGAGAGCTATATACAACAGATTTTTAAGTTTGTTTACTTTGGAAAAGAAATACAGAAGATTCAAGGAGAAAAGCTACCTATGAGATAGAAGTAAGAGAGTAATTAAAAATGCAGACTAGGAATTAGTACATGCAGGGACTCTGAACCAGAAATAATCCTGATAATGTGAGTAACAGCACACAGGAAATGTTTAGGGCAATGAAAATACTCTGTGTGACACTATGATGGTGTGTACATGCCATTATACATTTGTTCAAACATAAAGGGCGAACCCTAATATCAACTGTGAACTTCGAGTATAATTATGTGTCAATGTAGGTTCATCAGTTGTGACAAATGCACCACCCTGGTAGGGGATGTAGATAATGGGGGAGGCTGTGCATGGTGGGAACAGAGGGTGTATGGGAATCTCTGTATCTTCCACTCAATTTCATTGTGAACCTAAAACTTCTCTAAAATAAAGTGTATTTTTAAAAGACCAGCAATTATGATCTCAAATGTATAAAATAAACATTTTAGTATATGAAATGTAAGTCAGCTAAAAACACACAAATATACTTGAGAGATTTTGTAATAGGATTTTGAATAAATTTCAATGATTCAAAAAGTAAGAACACAGCATTTTGGAGGTGGTGGTGTGTGTGTTACTGTAATATAAGAATTATATTGAATGGCATTATTACCAGTGTCCCAGAAACACACAAATCTGCCCTACTCAGACTCCTTCCCCTTGAAGTACTGAGGAAAGCAAAGTTAATGGTAGTTGCATTTCATTAAAGGGATTCATTCATAAGTTTTTATATAAGTTTAAAATAGCATAATTTAAAATAATTCTTAAAAATAAGACCACACTTTTTAATCAGCTAAAAATTAAGTGGGACCACCACATCACAATACTGTAAATGAAGCTGGAAATCAGTCTTTGTGACTTTAGTAAAAGGCGAAAGATTTATACGATCTCAAGAGAAACCAGAGTATATGTGACTTTAAATTATGTGATTCTTGAATGATTATTTAAGTTACTGGAATTATTTCTGATTGTGTGTACAAAGTATGACTATTCATATTTAATATCATACTGTTTAAAATCTGCATAATTGAAAAAATGACATAAAATATATCAGGTTAGTACTTACCACATGTAAATTATGAAATTTTGAAGGATTAATTTTTTTTTACAAATCAAGCGCTTTACACAAAGTCTGACACATAGTAAGTGACAAAAGATGTTAACACTTGGTGCCCAACTCACAAATCCCATAATAAATGACATCACAAGGATGCAACCAACCAGATCCAGAATATGGAAAGTTCTAATAGACAAACAATTCAATTTCTTCAGCAAATATTTTGCAAGGGAAAATAGAGAACAGAGAAATTATACATTAAAAAAGAAAAAGAAACACATTAACCAAATGCTAGGCTTTGTTTTGATTCAGATTCAAACAAAACAACCATTTAAAAATTGTTTTTATAACTATGTATGATGATGAATGTTAACTAGACTTACTTGGTGACCATTTCACAATATATACCAATATCAAATCATTATGTTATACACCTGCCAGGATGGTTATCATCAATAAATCAATAAGCAGGTTCTGTCAAGGATATGGAGAAAAGGGAACCCTAGTACATTGCTGGTGGGAATGCAGACTGGTACAGCCACTGTGAAAAACAGTGTGGAGTTACCTTAAAAATTTAAAAATGCATTTTGCCTCAGGGATCCCACTTCTGAGAATATATATGAAGAATCCGGACACAGCAATCCTAAAGAATATATGCAACTGATGTTCATTAGCAGTGTTATTTACAATAGCTAAGATTTGGAAGCAGGCCAAGTGACCATCAGTAGATGAGTGGATAAAAAGTTGTGGTACAGCCTGGCCAGTGTTTCTCAGTGGTTAGAGCATCAGCCAATGTACGAAGGGTCATGGGTTGGATTCCAAGTCAAGGACATGTAGCTGGATTGTAGGTTTGATCCCCAGTCCTGAGTGGGGTGCATGTGGGAGGCAACGGGTGATGTACCTCTCTCATATAGATGTTTATCTATCCATCTATTTATCTATCTATCTATCTATCTACCTATCTAACTACCTATCTCTCATCTATCTCCCACTCTCCATCCATTCTCCCGCTCTAAAAATCAATGGGAAAAATATCGTTGGGTGAGGATTAACAACAACAACAAAAAGCCATGGTACATTTACAAGATGGAATACTACTCATCTTTAAAAAAAAGGAACCTTTTTTGACAGTATGGATGGACCTGGGGAGTATTATGCTAAGAGAAATAAGTCAGTCAGAGAAAGACAAATACCATATAATCTCACATATATAGAGAACCTAATAAAAACATAAGCTGATGGATGAAATAGAAACAGAGCCATGGATACATGGAACAGACTGACAGCTGTTAGATAGGAGGGGGAAGGGAGGAATGGATGAAAGAAAGGGAAGGGTTCCAGCTGTGGGCAAACTACGGCCCACGGGCAGGATCCGGCCCATTCAGCTGTTCTATTCTGCCCACGGAGCCTAAAGAGCAGAGGGTTCTCTTGCTCTCTCCTCCACTCCTTCACCAGCAGCAGTGCTAACATAACAAACACTCCATCCATGCTTTTGTTCCGGCCCTCCGGTCCAGTTTAAGAACCCATCGCGGCCCTCGAGTCAAAAAGTTTGTCCACCCTTTAGTCAAGGAACATATATGCATAACCCATAGACACAGACAACTGTGGTGATGGCCAGAGGGAAGAGAGTACAGGTACTGGGTGGAGGTCGGCAAGAGGAGGGGCGTATGGAGTGGGGAATATCTGTAATAATCTAATCTAATAAAAGAGAAACAAGCAAATTGACCATACCATCGCTACACCCCAAGCCACGCCCACCAGCCAATCAGAGCGGCTATATGCAAATTAACCCAATCAAGATGGCGGCCGGCAGCCACAGAGCTGGAGCAAGCAGGAGGCTTGGTTGTCCCAGCGATGGAGGAAGCCAAGCTTCCCGCCTGCCCTGACCGGCTGGGGCCTCCACTCAAGGCAACAAATTTTCAATTATAGAAGATAAATAAATCCCAGATACCTGCTTCCAGCCAGCCTCCACTGGGAGCTTGGGTGGATTGGGGCCTTGGCCAGCCTGAAAACAGCCATCAGCCCCTCACACAGGGTGGCCAGGCACCCCAGCAGGGACCCCCACCCTGAAGGGACTGTGGCCATCCTGCAAACAGCCATCAGCCCCTCACCTAGACTGGCCACACCCTCATGTGGTGAGGGTCCCCACTGGGTCGCTTGGCAGCCTGCAAACAGCCATCAGCCCCTCACCCAGGCTGCCCAGGCACCCCAGCAGGACCCCCCCCCCACCCTGATCCTGGACACCCTTCAGGGCAAACCAGCCAGCCCCCACCCATGCACCAGGCATATAATAAAAGGGTAATATGCAAATTGACCCTAAAAGCAGAATGACTGGGAATGACTGGTCACTATGACACACACTGTCCACCAGGGGGCAGATGCTCAATGCAGGAGCTGCCCCCGGTGGTCAGTGTGCTCTCACAGGGGAAGCTCTGCTCAGCCACAAGCCAGGCTGACAGCTGCCAGCACAGCAGTGATGGCGGGAGCCTCTCCCGCCTCCTCAGCAGTGCTAAGGATATCTGACTGCAGCTTAGGCCTGGTCCCTGCTGGCAAGTGGACATCCCCAAGGGTTCCCAGGCTGCCAGAGGGATGTCTGATGGCCAGCTTAGGCCCAATCCCCCGGAGAGTGGGCCTAAGCCAGCAGGTGGACATCCCCCAAGGGATCCCAGACTGCAAGAGGGCACAGGCCAGGCTGAGCACCAGGCCTCTAGTATCAACAATAAAAATAAAGGTAAAAAAAGAAAAAATATGTGCTCAGCACTTTCATGGTGGATTTTCATTAAAAATAGATCATTTTAGCTATTTCTTGATTTTAAGTAATGAGACTTAGAAATACATTAATATTAAACATTATTATTATTATTATTATTATTATGAAATGATTTAACTTTGGGCTGTCATGTCTGTTGTGTACTATCATCATTTATTACCAATCATTACTTAATAGTCACTCTTTGCCTCTCTGGACAATTTACTTTCTTTTCAGAGAAGACTTTTATGATTAGATCATTGTGCCTGATGCTAGTGGACAGAGGAACTATACATTAAAAAAGAAAAAAACATATTAACCAAATGCTAGGCTTATTTATGCCTGCTGCTCGTGAGCACAAGTCAGAAGTGGAAATTATGGGCCAATTAGTTTTTTAATCCCAGAGTAAATTATATGCCCTAGATTTCTAGAGGAGTCCCTATTTAAGTATTCTGTAGCCATAAATTCATCCATACTTATTAGAACATGTGATTAATATTTGTTTCCATAATCCATATTCAGAAACTGGAAATCTTACGATGAGCTACTCACTGCTATTAAACAATTTGAAATATTTCAAAAGCATATAATGTGAGGTCAGAGAGACTTTGAACTCGCATTGTCTAATCCTTTCAGTCTATTCAACTATACAGAGTGTAAACTGACCATGTAAATGCCAAGATCATTAGATAGAGCTATTTTTATCGCCCAAATGGAAGACATCTCATAGGAGTATGTTTCGCAAAATGCGATTTTTTTCCATTGTTATAGCAAATAATGTAGGTAGTCCTCCAAACCCTTATCTGAACAAGAGCGTAGGCTTTACTATGGCCCCTTTCAAGATTACTATACAACCAAGTACATTAATCAAACTTTGGGGTTGAAATCTGAACTAACAGTATATTATCTAAGTTTTTATTTAAATTACTTTACATATAAATTTAGGGACGTTTATGAAATTTTCTGCTATAATGCAGGGCAGTATGATGAAGGGCAGTAGACACTATTAGTGATTCATAATTTCAAAAGCAAACAATCTTCAGGCTACTTAAGACATGACATGCTGTTTCCTGCTAAATGAAAGAAAAATCATTTGACATTGCCATATGTTAACAATCATTTCCTAAGCAGAAAACAAAACAAAACACGAAAACATTACTACAGATGGTTAGATTTAGCTTCCCAAAAAGGTTGCAGAGAACAAACCCTCTTTCTGTTAGAACAGTTTTTGGTATGATAACAGACACAATCTTCAGTAATCAAAATAACTGGATATGTATAGCTATACCTGCCACTTTGAATCAGAGATAGCAGCATAAATAATGCCTAATTACCTGTAGACTGGCTTCAGAATATAGATAAGCAAACACATAGTACAAGACTGTGGATTCTATATGTACCAGGACGATGTTACTAAAAACTCAATGCCATGAGTGAAAAGGTTTGTAGGGAGCCAACCATACTTTTAGTCATGCCTTATTATAATAGTTCTTACCCTGAATTCATATATTGACAGCATGTTTCTTATAGCTAAAAAAATAAATTAACATTAAATATTGGCAATATGGTGCCATTTCTCTCATTTTTAAATATGTAAAAATATTTTTAACAATTTTAATTTTTTTAAAGTAACCATAATACTATCAATCTAACTCAACCCACCGTTTTGTGTTTTGTGACTTCCTTTCCAAGCTTTATCCTCACATATTTGGATAATTTGGTTTTCTGCTTTTCTGTTTAAGATTATTTTATAAGAATTTTCCATTATACTATGTAATGTACATAATATTTCATGTTTTTAAACTTGTATTTTATGTATAAATTTGTTTCCCTATTGTTTGATATTAGAATTTCACAAAAATATTACAAGTCATGATAAAAGAAAGTTTTTTACCAAAAAAAAAAAAACAAGAACAAAAAACAACAACTCTCTTTGTTGGACACTGGGTATAAGCTGACATGGTCCTTGCACCTGAAGAGGCTAGCAAGGCTGGGACCCTTACCCACACAGTTTTCCCAGTCTTGTTTGGATGGCGGTTATCAGTAGAATGAGAGCAACTTTTGTAGAATGAGAACAGCCTTTCATGGCTTACCAAGAAGTCTGTAACTATTTACTGAGATTTGCTGTACTGAGAACTTGTCCTTCTGTCCTGTCTTTCCCTTAGAGATTAAGAGGAAACAAAGAATACATTCCTCTTGACAGACCTCCTATGCAGTGTCTTGTGTATAAAAGGTGTTACGTGCTTAATAAATTTGCTGTAGTTCCTTGAATGAGCTGCAGTCCTCCCGATCCCGCTTTCCTGTCTTTCTTTCTTTTCTCAATTCCCACCTCCCTACCTCAGCCCGGCTCAACCTGTCAGGCTGGCCCTGACATCTCTTTTTATCTCCCCTCCCTCTCTCTCCCCCGTGTGTGAGTGTGTGTGTGTGTGTTAGTGTGTGTGTGTGTGTTAGTGTGTGTGAGTGTGTGTGTTAGTGTGTGTGTGAGTGTGTGTGTGTTAGTGTGTGTGAGTGTGTGTGTTAGTGTGTGTGTGCGTGTGTTAGTGTGTGTGTGTTAGTGTGTGTGAGTGTGTGTGTTAGTGTGTGTGAGTGTGTGTGTTAGTGTGTGTGTGCGTGTGTTAGTGTGTGTGAGTGTGTGTGAGTGTGTGTGTGTTAGTGTGTGTGTGTGTTAGTGTGTGTGAGTGTGTGTGTGTTAGTGTGTGTGTGAGTGTGTGTGTGTGTGTGTGAGTGAGTGTGTGTGTGTGTGTGTGTGTGTGTGTGGCATGTGCTTTTCCTGTTAGTTCCTTCGTTGTCTCTCTCCATACAGCCATGCAGGCCTAGCAGCTGCCTGGGGCCCCACAGCATTGTGGGCTCCAAACACCAGCCTGGATACAATAAGGCAGCACTAGCCATAGACCAGCAGGGAAGGGGGACTGTGCCAGCTCAACAGGGACAAAGGCTGAACTAGACTAAGCTTTGAAATGGACTGAACCAATGGCGCAGAATCACTGGACCTTGGCCTTTGTTCTGGGCTTGATGAAGACAAGGCTGGACTTCTTCCACAGCAGAGCGGAGCTAAACCTGGGAGAGTCCAGCTTCAATAAACCTCACCACCATACCTCATCCTCCCATGCGTGGTCCTGCACTGCTTTTTTTGCTAAACCACAAAGACTCCATTTCCACTGGCAACAAGACTTGTGTGGGTGTCCGGGGAACCCTTATTCTCTATGTGTAGCTCTTTGCTCTTGACCCTGCAAAGTTGAGAGGCAGGGCTGGATACTTAAACAGACCCAGAGTTGAAAGAGACATTGAAATTAGACTTTTCTAGTTGAAACATAAGCCCTATTAGAAGGTAAGTGCTAAAGTATATGCTAGGGCATTCTTATGGTTCCACACTGCCACACTGGCCCCACGCTGGGAGATTCTTTTCAATGAGAGGGTCAGAGTCTTCTTCCCTTCCAGTGACAGCTTCATAGAAACAAGTATTTTTTGCACCCAGATATCATTGCATAATATAATCTTTAATTGATAAAGTACATCTTATATAAACAAGTTTGCCAACAGAAAACCTGAGTCTTAGTAAACATATACCTTGGAGATTAGTCTATGGGTATACTAGAGAACAACCTACTACTCATGAGAATTTGGACTTACCTTCAATCATATCAGTGGTGCTTACTAATCCTATCTAATAAAAGAGAAACATGGTAATTAGCCATATGTCCGCTACACTTTCAATTGGCTAATCAGGGCGATATGCCAATTAACTGCCAGCCAAGATGGCGGCCGGCAGCCAGGCAGCTTGAAGCTAACGTGAGGTTTCCTGGCTTCAGTGACGGAGGACTCCAACGTTCCCCACCTGCCTTGCCGGCCTCTGAGCTTGCAGTTTGGAACATTGTTACAAATATAGAAGCTAAACAAAACCCCAGACACCTGCTTTCAGCCAGCCAGGATCTCAGAGCTGGAGTTGATACAGTGTTTCGATTATAGAACCCAAACAAACCAGATACCTGCTATCAGCAGCAGAGGCCTCAGAGCTGGAGCCAGAGCTAAAGCTGGCCCAGAATAAAAAAAGAAAAGAAAAAAAGGAGCGGTTGGGAGCTTCAGTCACCCGCCAGCCTGAAAACAGCCCTCAGCCCCTCACCCAGACTGGCCAGGCACCCCAGTGGGGACCCCCACCCTGAAGGGTGTGTGACCAGCTGCAAACAGCGATCATCCCCTCACCCAGGCTGGCCAGGTACCCCAGTCGGGACCCCCACCCTGATCCAGGACACACTTCAGGGCAAACCAGCCAGCCCCCACCCGTGCACCAGGCCTCTATCCCATATAGTAAAAGGGTAATATGCCTCCCAGCACCGGGATCAGAGGAGCCGTGAGGCCTCCCGGCACCAGGATCAGTGTGACAGGGGGCAGCGCCCAAACCCCCTGATTGCCCTGCGGCTCTGTGTGTGACAAGGGGCAGGGCCACAACCTCCCTATCCGCCCTGCTCTGTTCGTGACAGGGGAAGGCACCCCAACCCCCTGATCAGCCCTGCTCTGTGCCTGATGGGGGGAGCTCCCCAACCCCCTGATTGGCCCTGCTCTGTGTGTGACAGGGTGCGGCGCCCCAACCCACCCCCCCCACCACCACGGGCCCTGCTCTGTGTGTGATGGGGTAGAGGCATAACCTCCCCATCGGCCCTGCCCTGAGTGTGACAGTGGCAGCACCCCAACCCCCTGATCAGCCCTGCTCTGTGTGTGACAGGGGGCGGCGCCCCAACCAACCCCCCCCCCCTCCACCACAGGCCCTGCTCTGTGTGTGACGGGGTAGAGGCATAACCTCCCCATCGGCCCTGCCCTGAGTGTGACAGTGGCAGCACCCCAACCCCCTGCTCAGCCCTGCTCTGTGTGTGACAGGGGGCGGTGCCCCAACTCCCCTATAGGCCCTACTCTGTTAGTGACAGGAGGAGCTCCTCAACCCCCTGATTGGCCCTGCTCTGTGTATGACAGGGGATGGAGCTCCAACCCCCCTGATGGGCCCTGTTCTGTGCATGACAGAGGGAAGCACCCCAACCCCCTGATTGGCCCTGCTCTGTGCTTGACAGGGTATGGAGCCCCAACTCCCCAATCGGCCCTGCTCTGAGCCCGACCAGGGGCTGCACCTAGGGATTGGGCCTGCCCTCTGCCACTGGGGAACAGGCCTAAGCCAGCAGGTCGTTATCTCCTGAGGGGTCCCAGACTGCGAGAGGGCACAGGCCGGACTGAGGGACCCCCCCACTCCCCCTCTGAGTGCACAAATTTTTGTGCACCGGGCCTCTAGTATTCTATAAGCTTCTGTACATTTCCCAGGCTCACCCAGGGTTATGCTTGGACCATATGACTAGTACCAGCCAGTGGAACTTGAAAGTGGGTTTTAACTGTGTCTGATTTGTCTTCTTCTGGAAGCTGTTGTTGAGGTGATGGTGTACAAGATGGAAACTCCATAACCTGAGACCTTTGAAGGGCTATGAAGTGGCTTTTATTGAATTAAGCCACTGAGATTTAATTTTTAATGCAGGTTGATAAAACCCTACTGCAACATAATCTTTCCCTTCTTGATTATAAAGAAATGTTTAATTGAAGGAGGAAAGTTTATAAATCAAAAGGTTGAATCAGCTGCTGAGTTAATGAAAGTTAGGAGGTGATGTATTTATAAAATCTGTTTGTTCATTTGTTTTCTTCCACCTGGAAATATATGTATTCCCAGTGACTAGAAGAGCGTACCTGTAGGGGGAGCTGTTCTTATCCACCTATACTCCTCCATCTGGGACTGAAGAATTTATTCCCTCAGCTTCAGGGAGTTTTTCTGCTGACAGCCTCAGCTGTAAGCCCTCCTCTGGAAATGCCTTAAGTGAGGTGGACTGCTCACCCATATCACCCCACTTCCCAGGGAGAACTTTTCCAGTGCCAGCCCAGTGTGAGGCTAGCAAAGCCCTGAACCCCATCCTGCCTTGAGCCCACTCTGAAAGGCTCTTGCAGCTTCAGAACTCCCTGGAAGTTAGGCTTAAGACTTTCTGTGAATGTTTAACAGCCCAACTTCTAAAGTCCTGTTTGAAGGCAGGGGTGAATCAAGATGGCAGCAGGCAGAATGGCAGTGAGGGCGAGAGTGTGAGTGGGGGAGCGATAAGGGAGTGTGTGGATGTGTATATGTGGTGGGGCGGGGGAGCCAGCAGACTGGGCTTTCTGGGAAGGGGAGCCCCTGCTACCACTGCAAGCACTCCTGGGGAAGCCCGTTCTGGCACAGAAACCACACCATCTTGAAAGGGAAAGCTGCTGTAAGTGGGAGTCCAGTCTCACCACCACCCAGACTGGCCTCAAACACCATCAGGGGCCCTACAGCCACTCCAGCCAAAGACCTTCTACCTTGTCTGCAGATCCACAGTCACCAGGGCAACAGCCTCCTCAGCCACAGGCTCCTATGAGCCATGGAGTACACTCCCCTCCCACCAAGGCCACTGCTTCAGACACAAGCCACGCACATGACTCAGCACCTGAGCCCTTCTGTGACTCTCGGGGTGGCGGCCCTACCACCAACCTGCCACTTCAGCTACAGGCCCCACATAACTCGGTGCCTGGACCCTTCAGTGAGAGCAAAAATGGGGAGACAAAGAACCCCAGGAAAGGGTGAATCACCAGAAAAAGAACTAAATAAAACAGAAGCATGCAATATGTCAAAAAAAGAATTCAGCTTAAGGGTTATACTCTGAATTCTAAACCAGATGGATGAGAAAATCAACAACTTATGTAAGAATCAAGAGGAAATAAAGAATGATATAGCTACAATAAAAAAAATGGAAGGTTTTAACAGTGGTCTAGAAGAAGCGGTGGACTGAATTAGTGAGTTAGAAGACAGGGGAGAATACACACCCAATCCGAATAGCAATTGGAGGGAAAAAAAAAATCAGAAAGCAGGAAGAGAGCCTAAGGGATCTTTGGAACAACATGGAACAAAGTAACATGTATAATAGAGGTGCCAGAAGGACAAGTAAAGGAGCAAGGATTAGAAAGCCTATTTGAAGAAATCGTGACAGAAAACTTCCCTGATTTGGGGAAGAAAAACATCACACAAGCACAGAGAGTCCCAAACAAGATGAATCCAAAAAGACCCACATCAAGACTTGTCCTAATTACAATGGCAAACATTAATGACAAAAAGGGAATCTTAAAGGCTGACAAAGAGAAACAGAGAGTTACCTACAAGTGATCTCCCATTAAATTATCAAATGATTTCTCAACAGAAACACATCAGGCCAGAAGAAAATGGAATGAAGTACCATATTTTCCTATGTATAAGATGCTTTTTTTTCTAAAATTGTTAGAATTAAAATCAAGGGGTGTCTTATACACAGAAGTCAGCCGAGGAGGGAGCCACATGTGTCAAACGGGCTTCCTCCAATCATGAACCTTATTGCTGATGCTATAATTGGAGGTGGAGGTGGAGGTCGAGGTGGAGGTGGAGGTTGAGATTGCACAGATGCAACAGGGACTGGAGCATTCTGAGCCCATAAAGATATCAAAAAATAAAAAGATAAATACCAGTAAGAGATTGTCTTACCTTGCAAAATTCAAACTGAATGTAATCAGCTATGCAAAAGAGCATGGAATTGAGTTGCAAAGAGACAATTTGGACCTCCTCCCACTGAGTGTATGATCAGACAGTGGAAAAAACAGAAAGAAAAACTCCTTAACATGCCAAAACAGAAGAAGGCATTAAGAGGAAAACCACCAAAATGTTTAAAATATTAATTTCTTAATGTTGGGTTGGAAAAGTGGTGGGCATCTTATACATGGGGGTGTCTTATACACAGAAAAATATGGTATACAAAGTGATACAAAGCAAGGGACTGAATCCAAGAATACTCTATCCAGCAAGTTGTCATCCAAAATTGAAGGGGAAATCAGGAGCTTTGCAGACAAAAAAAAAAATCTAAGGGAATTTAACACTACAATGCCAGCAATGCAAGAAATGCTAAAGAGACTGCTGTATAAAGAAAAAATAGAAAGAGAAGGAACAAAGGCATAAAGAATAAAAATGGCTATGAAGAAGTACCTATCAATAATATCCTTAAATGTAAATGGATTAAATGCTCCAATCAAAAAAAAACATGGAGTGGCTGAATGGATAGGAAAACATGACCCATATATATATGCTGTCTACAAGAGACCCAGCTCAGAACAAGGGGCTCACAGAAACTGAAAATGAAGAGATGGAAAAATATTTTTCAGGCAAATGAAAATGAAAAAAAGTTGAGGTAGCAATACTTACATCTAACAAAATAGACCTCAAAGTGAAGGCCTTAACAAGAGATAAGGAAGGCCACTTCATAATACAAAGGGATCAATTCAACCAGAGGATATAACTTTGATAAACATATATGCAAGCAATGCAGTAGCACCCAAATACATTTAAAAAAACTTCTAGAAGATATCAAGGAAAGAATCAACAGCAATACATTCATAGTAGGGGACTTCAAAACCCCACTGACACCACCGGATAAATCCATTAGACAAAAAATCAACAAAGAAACAGCTATCCTAAATGACACTCTAGATCAGGTGGACTTAATTGGCATCTTCAGAACATTTTACCCCAAAGCTACAGAATGTAAATTCTTCTCAAGTGCGCATGGGTCATTTTCAAAGATAGACCACATATTGGGACACAGGCAAAGTCTCTTCAAATTCAAGAAGATTGAAATCATATCAAACATCTTCTTAGATCACAATACAATACTATTAGAAATCATCTACAATAAAAAAATTCTAACACTTAAAGGCTAAATAGAATGTTATTAAACAATGATTGAGTTATGAAAGAGATCAAAGGATAAATAAAAAACATCCTGGAAACAAATGACAATGAAAAAAACAAAAATCCAAAATCTATGGACAGAGGGAAAGCGGACCTGAGATGAAAGTTCATAGCATTATAGACCTACCTCAAAAAAAAAAAACAAGAAAAACTGGTAATAAATCATCTAACCCTACAATTTAAAGAATGGGGAAGAAAGCAACAAGAAAAGCTCAGAGTGCACAGAAGGAAGGAAATAATAAAGATCAGAGTGGAAATAGATGACATAGAGACAAAAAAATACAAAAGATCAATAGAACTAAGAGCTGGTTCTTTGAAAGGATAAACAAGATTGATGAACCTCTAGCCAGGCTCACCAAGAAGCAAAGAGAGAGAACCCAAATATACAAAATTATAAATGAAAGAGGCAAAATAAAAACAGATCCCACAGAAATATAAAGCATTTTAAATATATATATATATTTTAAAACAACTCTATTCCAACAAATTGGTCAACCTAGAAGAAATGGACATATTCCTAGAAAAATACAACCTTCCAAAACTCAATCACAAAGAATAAAAAATGTGAATAGACTGATTACTATGGAAGAAAATTGAAGCAATAATAAAAAAATAAAAAAACTTCTAGCAAACAAAAGCCCTGTGCCAGATGGCTTCACAGGGGAGTTTTACCAAACATTCAAAGAAGAAATAAAACCTATCCTCCTCAGACTATTCCAAAAAAATTCAAGAAAAGGCACACTTCCAAGCTCTTTCTATGAAGCCACTATTACCTTAATTCCAAAACCAGATAAATACACTACAAAGAAAGAGATTTGCAAGCCAATATCCCTGATGAACATAGATGCCAAAATCCTCAACAAAATTCTAGCAAATCAGATCTAGCATTACATTAGAAAGATTGTACACCATGACCAAGTGGGATTTATTCCGGGGATACAATGATAGTACAATATCCACAAATCAATAAACGTTATACATCACATAAACAAACTGAGAGATAAAAAATCACATAATCATGTCAATTGGTGCATAAAAACCATTTGACAATATTAAACACCTTTTCTTGATAAAAACTCTCAACAAGAGGGAATAGAGGCATCATGCCTCAACATAATAAAAGCCTTATATGACAAACATACAGCCAACATCATACTCAATGGGAAAAAATAAAACCAGTTCCCTTAAGAACCAGAACAAGACAGGGATTCCCACTTTCACCACTCCTGTTTGACATAGTACTGGAAGTGCTAGCTATAGCAATCAGACAAGAAGAAGAAATAAAAGGCATCCAAATTGGAAACGAAGTAAAATTGTCATTATTTGCAGATGACATATTATTGTACATAGAAAACCCTAAAGACTCCATCAAATTCACTAGACTTAATAAGTGAATTTGGCAATGTAGCAGGATACAAAATTAACACCCAGAAATCTATGGCTTTTTTATACAGCAATAATGAACTCACACAATGTGAAACTTAAAAAAATCCCATTTACCATTGCAACAAAAAAAATTAAGATACCTAGGAATAAACTTAACTAAGGAGGTAAAAAACCTATACTCGGAAAACTACAGGATATTGCAAAAGAGATAGAGGAAGACATAAACAAATGGAAGAACATACCATGTTCATGGATTGGTAGAATCAACATCATTAAAATGTCCATACAACCCAAAGCAATCTATAGATTCTATGCAATCCCCATTAAAGTACCCACAGCATATTTCACAGACTCTCTAAAAGTTCACCTGGAATACTAAAAAAAAGACCCCAAATAGCCACAGAAATCTTGAGAAAGAAGATCAAAGTTGGAGGGATCACAATACCAGCTATCAAGTTGTATTACAAGCCCACTGTTCTCAAAACTGACTAGTACTGGCACAAGAACAGACATACAGTCCAATGGAACCAAACAGAGAACCCAGAAATTGACCCAAGCCATTATGCTCAATTAATATTTGAAAATGGAGGCAAGAACATACAATGGAGGCAAGACAGTCTCTTCAATAAATGGTGTTGGGAATATTGGACAGATACATGCAAAAATGAAACTAGACCCCCAAGTTACACCATACACAAAAATAAATTCAAAATGGATAAAGGACTTAAATGTAGGATGTGAAACCATAAAAATCTTAGAAGAATCCACAGGCAGTAAAATATCAGACACATATCATAGCATTATCTTTACAGATACAGCTCCTAGGACAATGGAAACTAAGGAGAAAATAAACAAATGGGACTACATCAAAATAAAAAGCTTCTGTACAGCAAAAGAAACCATCAACAAAACAAGAGAGCCCACTACGTGGGAGAACAAATTTGCCTAATCTCCAAAATTTATAGGGAGCTCAAACATCTTAACAAAATGAAGATAAACAGTCCAATGAAAAAAATGGACAAAGGACCTAATCAAGCATGTCAAACTCAAGTCCAGCAGGATGCGCTTGACCTAAATAGACACTTTTCAAAAGTGGACATACAGAAGGCCAAGAGACATGAAAACATGCTCAAAGTGACTAATCATCCGAGAGATGAAAATCAAAACGACAATGAGGTATCTCCCACCTGTCAGAATAGCTATCATCAGCAAATCAACACAGGATAAGTGCTAGCGAGGATGTGGAGAAAAAGGTACCCTCCTGCATTGCTGGTGGGAATGCAGACTGGTGCAGCCACTGTGGAGAACAGTATGGAGTTTCCTTAAAAAATGAAAAATGGGCCGAACCGGTTTGGCTCAGTGGATAGAGCGTCGGCCTATGGACTAAAGGGTCCCAGGTTCGATTCCGGTCAAGGGCATGTACCTTGGTTGCGGGCACATCCCTACTGGGGGGCATGCAGGAGGCAGCTGATCGATGTTTCTCTCTCATCGATGTTTCTAACTCTCTATCCCTCTCTCTTCTTCTCTGTAAAAAAATCAATAAAATATATTAAAAAAAAATGAAAAATGGAATTCCCATTTGACCCAGTAATCCCACTTCTAGGAATATATCCCAAGAAACCAGAAACACCAATCACAAAGGATAAATGCATCCCTATGTTCATAGCAGCGCAATTTACAATTGCTAAGATTTGGAAACAACCTACTAGTAAGTGCCCATTAGCAGATCAGTGGATAAAAAAACAGAGGTACATCTACAAATGGAATACTGCACTGTTATAAAGAAGAAAGAACTCTTACCATTCACAACAGCATGCAGGGACATGGAGAACATTACGCTAAGCGAAATAAGCCAGTTGGAGAAAGATAAATATCACATGATCTCACTCATTTGTGGAATATAATGAACAATATAAACTGATGAACAAAATAGATCCAGAGACAGAGAAGCATCCAACAGACTGTCAAACCTCTGAGGGAATGCAGGCAAGCGGGGGGAGTGGTGGAAAGGGATCAACCAAAGGACTTGTATGCATGCATATAAGCATAACCAATGGACACAGACACTAGGTGGGTGAGGGCATATGCTGGGGGTGGGAGCGGCCGGAGAGAGGTCAATGGGGGGAAAAGGAGACATATGTAATACTTCAAACAATAACATATTTAAAAAATAATAAAATCCTGCTTTAATTCATCAGTGATCTTATATAATTCTTCTTTCAATTTCATTTTGCAATTTAAATATATTTTTGTATACATGTATGACCAATGTCTCTCATCCCCCTTCTTGAAACATGAAGGTATTGGCATTGCTACCCTTTCTTCCTCCTCCCTCTTGCAAAATTGAGGTATCCGCACTTTTAAGAAATATATATTGTCAAAGCTGAAAATATTGACATTCTGTTGTAACAATAATTGTCTTTTGGCTTTGCTCATAGCTTAATTCTAAAAGTTGAAAAAGTTGTTTATCACTTTATAAATATCACTTGTGTGGTCAAGTATTTTAGGCTCGCTCTTCTCAGTGACGTCTGGGGTTGAATCCATTGTTTCTTGCATCCTTACCTTTCTCATTTCTGAATAAAAACCTCACTTTACTAAGTCATGCTCTTAATCAGCTTCCAATAAAACTATGTGTGCTCATTAAATTTTATTTTACTATATTTTATTATTTTTATTTATTTTTTGTGGTCAGTAATTTAATATATTTTCCTGTCTCTCAGTATTTGTATTGCCTTCATGACTGATTGTGATTTTGAAAAGGTGTAGATTTATTAATAGACAATAATTTTCCTTTTTCTCATTTCTTAATGATAGAAGTATCTGAAAGGCTGATTTTTTACTCTGTTCAGTCTGCTTTATTTTTCCCTCACTGGAATATGTTATAATCTGCTCTTGTGGTTCTAACATTTTTTAAATGATGTACTTAAGATGAATCTTTTAAAATTAATTTTGCTAAATATTTAACAGTACCATTTTATGTAAAGAATTAGATCCTTTATAGCTGGAAATTTTTTCTTATTTATGGTGGTAATTTTCATCTGTCATTTCTGTTTTCTCTCTAGCTCTATTAACTTGATATTCGACTTCTTTGATCTATTCTCTTCATCTTCTTATTTCTACAAAATATTACTTTTTTTTTTTTTTGGTCTTTTTTTAAAGCTCAGGGAGATTTTCTTTATTTAATTTTCCAAACTTGCTATTAAACTTTTTCAATTTTTAGCCACTTATTACTTCTATGGATATAACTTTTTTTCAAATCTAAGAATTCTAATTAGAAAAACTTAAATATCTTGTTTGCTCTTACATGAACTTTTTCTACTAAATTTGTGATGATTTTCATTGTATTTTATTCTCATCTTCTCTTTCATAATGCAAGATTTTTTCAAACATTTGCTCTTCCCCCTTTAACCTTGTCTTTCACATACTATGTACCATTTTATTCCATTGGAAGATACATTTCTTCAACCCTCCTCTAAATTTTACCAAACTATAGCTGGTCTCTGGTTCCTCTCTCATGTTAACCTTGTCCTTTTCCTTCATACAGTATTCAGAGTTTGTAATTGTTTGTGGAATTATTTCCCATGTATATATTTTTTTAAGACAATGAAAATATCTGTTTTAACATTATTTTAATACACTCAGAAACTAGTTGATATGTATCACACACTTGTAGTCAATGACTATTTTGTTGTTGTTGTTAATGTTCACCTGAGGATACGTTTTCCATTGATTATTTAGAGAGAGTGAAAGGGAGGAAGGAAGAGAGAGAGAGAAACATGGATGCAAAAGAGATACATCAATTAGCTGCCTCTTGTATGCCCCCAACCAGGTAGGGAATCGAACCTGCAACCCAGATACCTGCCCTTGATCGGGAATTGAACCAACGACCCTTCAGTTCACAGGCTGACACTCCAACCACTGAGCAATACTGGCCAGAGCTCAATGACCATTTTTGCATTCTTTTTTTAATTAGCAAATATATGAATTAAATTTGGGGCTTAATACAGTCAAAACTAAAGGGAACATTGCTGTCTCTTGCTATCATTTCTTGTTGTATATATAATATTTAGGATTACATTTCTGAGAGAGTCCTATAGCCCAGAGTGGCATTTAGATACTCAGGGTTTTCTAAGTATGATTTTGAGAGAGAGGGAGAGAGCGCTCTGTCCAGTGTGGTAGCCACTAGCCGCTCTGTCCAGTGTGGTAGCCACTAGCCGCTCTGTCCAGTGTGGTAGCCACTAGCCGCTCTGTCCAGTGTGGTAGCCACTAGCCGCTCTGTCCAGTGTGGTAGCCACTAGCTACATGTGGCTAGGTGGACACTTACAATGTGGCTAATGTTGCCCTAGCTGGTTTGGCTCAGAGAATAGAACGTCGGCCTGTGGACTGAAAGGTCTTGGGTTCGATTCTGGTCAAGGGCACATGCCCGGGTTGTGGACTCGATCTCCAGTAGGGGGCATGCAGGATGCAACCAATCAATGATTCTCTCTCATCATTGATGTTTCTATCTCTCTCTTCCTCTACCTTCCTCTCTGAAATCAATAAAAATATTTTAAAGAGAGAGAGAGTGTAGGGCGCGTCTACAGGGTTATGCCTCAGACTGACCTGTTAGCAAAGCCACAAACAAGTCCCAGCTTAGAGGGTACAGTCCTCTTAGCATAATTAGGCTTGACCTCATGATGCTCCCTAGATCTTCTCTGGGAAGCTAATAGGCTGGGGGAGGTGCAGCAAGTGCTGCCAAAACAAGTGAAACTCACAAAAACATTGTAACTATGGTGACCACTACCTTGTTTATCTCTGGCTAAAATAAAATAAAGGCTCGGCTTGCCTCTGGATCTCTCTCTGTGGCCTCAGCCAGGCACAGGAGATCCACTAGACCCAGCTTATTCTCTCTGTCTGTCATTTCTCCATCCTTTTGCCGGCCTCACTCAGGCTTGTGAACCCTTGGCTGAGCTGGCTCGGCACATGTGGCGCCCAACGCGGGGCCTGAGTTCAGGTTAACTACAGTTGTCAGGTGAAAGGACGCTCCAGTGAAGCACGTGCAGAAAACAAGAAGGAAGGTAAGGAGCGAAGTTCATTGTAAAACATGGGAAATTCAGGATCTCAGGAAAAGAATGTATACGTATCCATGCTTAAGGCTATGCCCCAAGCAGGGGGCTGTTCTGTGAGGTATGAACAGCTTTTCGATTTGTTGGGTTTTGTGAGTAAAACCTGCCCATGGTTTTCTGAGGAAGGAAAGGTAAAGATAGAGGCAAATATAATGGGGGAAAGTAGGAAAACAACTTAAAGATCATTATATCGCTGAAGGTCCAGAGGAAATGCCTGCCTCTGCTTTCAGTCTGTGGTCCCTGATTTGGGACTGCCTAGAACCACTCCAGAAAGGGAGTGGATGAATGTGGCAGGGGAATCAGGACAGGTGGGGGAAGGCTGCCAGAGGCTTCCGACTCCACCTGTACCATCGGCGCCTCTGCTGCCTCCTCCAGTCCCTGGGGCTGCAGCTCCCGTGGGAGAGAGCCCTCCGGACGATGCGCTTCCTCCCAAACATGAGCGAGGATTGGAGGAAGCAAGGGAACAGTGCCGGCAGGTTTGGGGTGATGGGGTCTGGTGCAATCATTTGGGGAGCTCACTGTTGCTCATAGCCTCTCCTTTTACCCCCTAAACAAGCAGAAACAAGAATGGTGCCTTTGTCTCTACTCCAGCAGACTCGTAAAGGCCAGGCAGGCTGGGGAAGACACGTCAGGATTCAGTCTATATCCTGTATTTGAGCAGCCTGGTCCTCAGAATCCAGGCCACATGCTCCGTGGCCGTCAGTCTATACCTTTTAAGACTTTGAAGGAGTTGAAACTTCTTGTCCTGTGTATGGACCAGCCTCCCCTTTGTGCTGGGGTTACGAGATGCAGTGTCTGAGGAAGCCGTGGCTCCTGGTGACTGGAACGCTGTCGGAAAGGCTTCCCTCACCTGGAGATCACTTACTGTGAAATGTAATTGGGCAGAGCTTAGTGCGGAGCAGGCCAGCAGAGACCACGCTCAGGGTGCCCATGACAATTACTATGCTCATGGGCACCGGGCCTCATGGGGCTTCGCAGGCTCAGCTAGTGTACCCCACGCGAGCTTATCAGCAGATATATATGTGCTGCCAAAGCCTGGAGGCAACTGCCAACGAAAGGGAAAAAGTCTTTAGACATAAGCAAAATTAGGCAAGGCCCTGAGGAGCCATATCAGGAGTTTGTGGCTTGTTTGTTCCAAGCCTTAGGCAGGTTTCTGGCTGACCCTGAGGCTGGAATGATACCTGTGAAACAATTAGCTGTTGAAAATGCAAATGGAGTATGTCAAGAGGCTTTAGTCCCCACAGAAAGAATGGTGCTGGACATGATTCATCCGTTTGTGCTGACATTGGACCAGCCTACGTTCAAGGAGCAGTATTAGCTGCCACATTAAAGGAGGTGTTGTTTGCTGGTCAGCAGAGAAGGAAAAGGGGATGCTTTAACTGTGGCAACCAATGCCCCCTAGGCAAGGAAACTTCCGCAGTCTCACCAAACAGCAGGGGCCTTATCCCTAACCCCACTGCAGCCTTTCCAGCCGGCTCAGTAAACCTTTATCATGCCACCCCGGGAAGCGCAGGATTAGCAAGTTCCCCGTGGGGTGATAGATCAGGACTCAGGTAATAGCGGAAAGCACCAATCCTACTCTTGAAATAGATGTAAGAAAGCATTTGGGGTTTTTCTTTTTAATGCCTGTTTTGAATTGAGTAAATGGATTTTACTTAGTTTTAACACATCAAAGTTAGCTCTTGACACAAAAAGAAAAACTAACAATTTGACTCAAAGTTAAGGTTTTATTTTGAAGTGCTAAGGCTCAAAAGTAGAACCAATTCACAATAAAAATGTAAAGCTGCATAATTTGCAACTTTTTAAGTTAAAGTAGGAAGTCATAAATACAGAGGAGCATGCAGGTTTATATGTATCTAAGAAGCCAGAGCTATTTCTTCAGGTTTCATCTTACCATGTTTAGTAGCCTGTTCTTCTAGTGAGTTCTAACCCCATTTAGTGGATTTAAAATAAGCTGTCTTATTGAGGCTTCATGTGATATCTTCTGATTTAACATTTTGGAGCACCTGACAGCATTACTAGGAATGAGGAGGAATGCAGTAGCAAGCTCTAAAATGTATATCCTTTTATGAATGGTCAGAATTCCATCAACTATAAACCTTTTTTATAAAAACAAAAAAAGGGTGGAGAAGAATGTTCTATATTTTACAATGCAGAGATTTGTACAGCGGCTGAAAGGCATCGGGCCTCCTGTACAATAGCCTCTGCCTACTTAGCCCGGTAGAAGGCTACAAAAACCAGACAAGAGTTTTACCAGATTCAGTAATGATGTGGGGAAGAGGTTGTGTTCTGTATCTTTCCAGAAGGAGCAGTGCAGCCAATTTGGGTACGTGCATCACCACAATGGACCCAGAGAAGCTCCTTGTCCCATCGTTCCAAAGACTTAGAGTTGCCCCGATGACAGCAAAGCAGAAAAATGAAGAAAACGAAGGCTACGCAAGGGACCAAGGTGCCAACATGGGGTCAGCTGAAGAAGTTAACAACTGAGGCCCAGCAGATGGTAGAAAAGCAAGATGTGGAAGCTACTCCCTCAATCATGTTTCTGGCTATGCTAGCAGTGGTTGGTGGCCAGTCTTCTGTAAAGTCTTGTGCAGCCAAGTCCGAGGACTCTGAGTAAATCAGCAAAAGAAACTTTCATTTAGTAGAAACTCACTTATTGCTGATTTGCATTGGCATTGTTTTATTATTCTTACTAGTTTTAAAAATGTTAACACATTGGCATTGTTCTGTTAATAGCCAGAGCTTTATGTTTAAGTTTTAAAATGTTAACATGTATGTAGTTTGGGTTTTGCATTGGCATTGTTTTGTTGTTTTAATCGCCAGAGTTTTGTTCTTGATGCTTAAGATTTACTTTCATTATAGTAGCTTAAAAATAAAAAATAAAAAAAAGGTGAGATGTAGGGTGCGACTATAGGGTTAAGCCTCGGACTGACCTGTTGGCAAAGCCACAAACAAGTCCCAGCTTAGAGGGCACAGTCCTCTTAGCATAATTAGACTTGATGTTATGACGCTCCCTAGATCTTATCTGGGAAGCTAATGGGCTGAGGGAGGTGCAGCAAGTGCTGCCAAAACAAGTGAAATTCGCAAGAACATTGTAACTATGGTGACCACTACCTTGTTTACCTCTGGCTATAAAATAAAGGCTCAGCTTGCCTCTGGATCTCTCTCTGTGGCCTCAGCCAGGCACAAGAAGATCCACCTAGACCCAGCATATTCTCTCTGTCTGTCATTTCTCCATCCTTTTGCCGGCCTCACTCAGGCTTGTGAACCCTTGGCTGAGCTGGCTTGGCACAAGAGAGAACTTTAAAAACTATCATAACTTCCATTTGAATGCTTCTGTGCCTATTTTTGTCTTTCCTGGAACACTTAAAAACAAACAAACTACAACCTAGCATTATGGAAAATTTCAACTACATACAGTAGTAGGGAGAATAGATCCATTTATCAACAGTCCAGTTTTAACAATCATCAATTCATGGGAAATTTTGTAAACCTCTTCACTTAATCTTACGTGCACACTGGATATCTAGAAGATACTCTGGTTGCTCCTCAGATCGCATAAACCTTTCACCTTTTACTTAAATATTTAATTATGAAATCTAAAATATAATGACTCTTTAGAAACATAACATAATACCACACCTAAAATTCCTTAGTACAGTCCATATTCAATGTTTTTGATTGTCCTACAAGAATTATTTTTTACATACATTACAGCATCCACCCTTCTCTGAGGGGCACACAGTGTGAGAGCTTATCATATTATTCAGAATGGCATGCAATTTAAAATTTATGAATTGTTTATTTCTGGAATTTTCCATTTAATATTTTTGGACTGCAGTCGACTGTCAGTGGCTGCAGTTACAGAAAGCCGAACTGTGGCTAAGGGGGACTACTGTTGTAATGTACCCCGCAAATCACACAAGGACCCCTCAAGAAGCTTAATTAAGGAGTCACATTTATTTCAAATCTGGGACTATGAGAGGGCATTTTGCTCTCTCAAATCTCGTAGTGATTACATAGCCCCAACACCAGATTAATATAGGCAAAAATCACAAAGGTATTGATTACATCTCAGGGTTTGGAATAAGGAACCTGGTTTGCAAAAAAAGCAGTTTGTTACAGAGGCTAGATTGAACCGATTAGTTACCTACAAAGATTAATTATAGTTTCAGGTCTTGGGACAACTGAGTTGACAGAAACACATTATCTAGAGCCATCGGGTCTTGGGACCACTGAGTCAACGGAAACACATTATCTGGAGCCACTGAGGCAATTTAGAATAATTGTGCTGTCCTAGTCTTGGGACCACTGAGTCAACCGGAATGCATTATTTGTAGCCACTGAGGCAATTTAGGGTAATTGTGCTGTCCTGGTTTCCAGGTACAAAACAATGTGCTTCGATAACCATAAGATCACAATCAATGGGATATTCAACCCACCAACAATGGAGTATTCAATCAATTGGGATAGCATACATATGTTTAGAAAATCAAAATAACTTTTCTATTATTTTAGCAAGCAAATAATGACAGAAGCCAAGTCAGCAGGGTTAAAATATTAAACAGCAATTCCCACCAACCATGGTTGCCACCATGTTTCACTACTGTATATCATTAAACTGATATTGATAATATCCCTTCCAGATAAGTATTATTAGCACTATTTTACAGATGATGAAACTGAGGCTTAGAGAAATTCAGAGATACACTCACAGATATAGCAATAATTAGTGACAAACCTGGGACTAAAATCTAAAGTTTATGCCCTTTGTTGAATACTTCCTATCATTTTACATCACATATAATTTGTTCTCCCTTTATGTTCTCTCCCTCTGTCTCTCTCTCTCCCTCTCCTCCCAGTTCCTTTTCTTCCACCTGTTCCCCACATTCCCTATTCCCCTTTTGCTTTTTCTCCCTTTGATCCTTCAACCAGCTACAGGGTTACTACAACTCTCACCCCAGTCACCTTTGCAAGCACAGGCCACATGAGGCACTTGCTTAATTTAAAGCCCTAAAGTCCTTCAGATTCTATACACCATTTTGGGGGGTATTTCTCCTTTTTCCTCTGAAAGAATCCTAAGCCAACTAAAGGAGCTTAGATCTAGAAGACTCTATTCACTTTGTACCATAGATTGGATTTTATGTTTTAAGACAGCATAAAATTTTTCAGAGATAGAATTTATACCAAAAAGTAAACTATCTTGCCCTGGCCAGTGTTGCTTGGGGCTTAGAGCATCCTCCCGTGCACCAAAGGGTCACGGGCTTGATTTCTGTCAGGGCACATACCCAGGTTGTGGGTTTGATCTCGGTGGGGGCATGTGCATGAGGCAACTGCACATTTTTCTCTCTCGCTTGCTCCTTCTCCCTTCCTCTCTCTAGAATCAATGAAAAACATCCTCAAGTGAGGACTTTTCTTTTTTTAAAAAAGTAAACTACCTTCTCCGTTTTGTTGAAGGTGGGTGATGAGTACGTGAGGGTTCATTATACTATTCTCTCTACTTTTGTGTATGTTGGAAAATATTTTTGTAAGTAAAGACCAAACCTCTCTTCTCTATACTTGACATTCAGCAACTGCCTTCCCTTCTTATCGTATATTCTCTACTTAATGTTATGGTGAAGCTTTGGTTTTCAAAATGAAGTCTCATGTTGTACACCTCATTGCAGCATCATTCACAATGGACAAGACATGGAAAGAACCAAGTGTCCTTCAATAAATGATTGGGTAAAGAAGAGGTGGTACCTATATACTATGCAATACTACTCAGCCATAAAAAAATGATGAAATATTGCCATTTGCCACAACATGGATGGAGCTTGAGAGTTCCATGCTAAATTTATACAATTTTTATTTTTCAGCTATCCCTCAATAAAATATAAAGAAAGACTAATTTCTGAAGTAAATTTCTTATGACCCCAAGATTAAGTCAAACTTATTAAACTACTTAAATAAAGACAAACATCCTTGTGTATTTTCTCCTTTTTTCATTCTTCCCCCCCTTTTATTTCACCAATTTTATGCTTATGGAATGTGTGGATGCAGGGAAATGGAAACACGTCTTACAACTCAGACTAAAGCACAGTGCTTTTGACTACAGTGGATTCAGTCATGTGCTGATGGCTTCATGATTCACCTGAAACTTCAAACCTGAAGGTTTTTTTAATCAGATTTACTTACCAAGTGTCCTGCTGTTCTCATATAGAACAAGTTTTTATTTATTAACTAGAGGCCCAGTGCATGAAATTCGTGCAAGGGGGGATCACCTCAGCCCAGCCTACACCCTCTCTAATCTGGGACCTAAACTGGCAGTTGGACATTCCTCTCACAATCCAGGACCACTGGTTCCTAACTGCTCACCTGCCTGCCTGCCTGATCGCCCCTAACTGCCCGCCCTGCTGGCTTGGTCACTCCCAATGCCCCCTTGCCAGCCTAGTTGCCCCTAACTGCCCCCCCGCCAGTTTGGTCTCCCCTTACTGCCCCCCCTGCCAGCCTGATCACCCCCACCTGCCCCTCCCACCCGCCTGGTCACCTTTAACTGCCACCCCCCCTGCTGGCCTGGTTGCCCCTCACTCCCTCCCCGCACCGGCCTGGTCACCCCCAACTGCCACCGCTGCGGGCCTGGTCACCCCATGCAGCCTGCTGCTCAGTCATTTGGTCAACCCTCACTAACCCCTCTGCTGGCCTGATTGCCCCACGCAGCTTGCTGCCCGTTTGTTTGGTTGCCCCTCACCCCCCTGCTGGCCTAGTCACCCCACACAGCCTGTTCGGTTTCGATAGTTGCTTAGACTTTTATATATATAGACTAGTGTCCCAGTGCACGGAATCGTGCACACTGAAAGGAAATTAATTAGAATATTTTAAAATCGCTATTCGCCCTTTCTCTATAATAGAAGTGTCAACCAAATTCATGGTCAACAATGACAGATTGAAACACATATGTGCGGTTGGTGCCAGCGAGAGCTTTATATGTATCGTGCATGCAGGAGTCAACTTAGCCTTTTATAGATATAGATAAACTTGCTTAATTAGACCTGCCTTCTGATTTAGCTAAACTTTTTCCAGCCCAATGAAGCACCTGAACTTCTCTTTCAGGTAATTATCAGCAACACAGCAGTAAATATCAACACAAAGCAGATTATTATTATATCTCACGCAGAGAGAACAAAGGGTAAGATATTTAACTGTAGCAGTGTTTGACTATATTCTGCGCAGTGAGAAAACCTGAAGTGATTTTCAAGGTTCACCATTTCTTACTTCTTTTCAGTCAGGTCAAGTTTCTAAACTTTCTAAATCTCCATTTTTCTGGCTAATAAAAAGAAAATAGGATTCTACCAAGTCTCTATCTACCTACTCGAGGACTTCTGTGAGGATCAAATGAAATGATGCTTGGGGATAAGCTTCACAGGTATTTGGTTGAACTGTAAAATGTTTGCACCTGGCTATAAAGTAAATCAGATTCCTGGCTGAAGAAACTGCAAGGAGGCTAGTCGTTAGGGAGAGGAATCCGGGCGTAGCTATGTGATGTCATTACCTGGTGCCCACAGTGACTGTTTCAGGCTGGGCTGGGCTGTGGGCCACATTTTGCACCATGGGTTCTTGACAGTGTTGGCTGCAATTTGGTGGGGTGTCGCTCCAGGTTGGTGGCAGGGCCTATGTCCCACTTGGAAGAAGCCAAATGTTGGATTGTTGTCGCCAGGTCCATGGTGCCATTTATTTTTAAACTAGAGGCCTAGTGCACAAAATTAGTGCACAGGTAGGGTGCTTACACCTGGCCAGCGATCAGGGCCGATCAGATCCTTCTGGATGCTGGCTGGGGCCTTCTTTCATTCTGTGCCATCCCCTGGTAGTCAGTGCACATCATAGCGAGCAACCAAACTCCTGGTTTCATGGTCAAACTCCTGAGGGATCTTGTCTCTTCTGAAGTCAACTTGACCCCAGGTAACATGAACAAAGTAAATTTGTGTTGGATTTCTATCATTTAAAACCAAAAATAGTACTTTTATTGCTTATTATACTTTCTCAAAAATAAAAATTGACCTTGGCCAATGTGACTTGCCAGGATGTATCTGAAACCTCAGTGGCCAGAGGTCACTGTATCAGAATGCAACAATTTCACATGCTTAGTTACAGAATTCTCCCCAAACTGGAAGAGAGGCAGCAGTTCTAAGGCCACTGCACTCAACATCAATACTAAAGAATCATGAAGGATGTGATGATTAAAATTATTTTCTGTCCCCTCTTCCCACCCTTGCGTGGCACCCCAAGATGCTTCTAGTCTCCTTTCAAGGCAAAACCCCTCCGTCTGATCCCAGGCTGGCTGGGTCACCTCAAAATATGTTGCTTTCATTCTGGAGTGGCTTCCTACCTCTGCTCATTTAAGGAGGTTCAGGATACAGATAACTCACAATACGTTTAGTTATGATAAAAAAGCTCTGTAGGTAGGTAATTGAGTTCAATATGCTTTTCTTGAACAGTCTGTGAGGAGAGAATGGAAACAGAAAAGCACTTCGGCAGGAATAGGAAGAGACTCTGAAGTCAGTGCAGGAGGCACCATCCTTGGGGTGAGGGTCACACAAGGTGACCTGAGGACTGTCAGAGTGACTGTAGGGCTTGATCTCAGAGATGGACAGGTGAATAGATAACTGGAACTCTGGGCAAAGATCGGCACCCATTTCAGAGGAGAGAAAACCAAGCACAATGACATACCTTCAGGAGTCAGTGCAGGAGCCCTGTAAAAGAGAGTGATCAGCACTCGGCATTCTGGGGGGTACTCCCCTTTCTACTCCTCTTGGTGTCCTTGAACCATCAGTTAAAGATGAGGTCCGGGAAATATCATCATCACCCCCCGCAATATCTGTGCAAAGGTGAAATCAGCTAAAGAGGACAAGCACTTCAGCTCCACGCAGATGTGTGAAAGGTGAGTGAGCAGATGTTAACCTTCTGTGGAATATGAAGAAAGACCTCACTCTTTTTAGTAAATTATGATAACTCACCTTCCTTCCACCACTAGTAGTCACTTATAAAGGCCCATAGGCGGGAAGTGGCGCAAAGTGGGCATCATCCCCGTGTCTACCACCCAAGACATGTCTCTGGCTCCACATTTCATAAAAAGATCTACCAAAGTTAAACCCTGATTCTGGATAACAAGGCCAGAGCTTCCTTCAGAATCTGGGTGAGCTTCTCCCCTAACCCTTGATCCCATGACAGGGAATAGGCCATGAACCATGAACTCTGTGACTCACCTCGTCCCCCCCCCCCGTCTTTTTCCTGTCCTTACACCCCCCTCCCCCATTAAGTCAGAGCAGAGACAGTACTTGGGGCAGAGGTCCATCAGATCCTACAAAAAGACTTTACACAGAGAAAGGTCACATTTAACAGCCAGTCCCTCTCCCACCCACAGGAAATGAAATAAGCAACTTATTGGAAATCTATTTCCCTACCCTTCGCCACAAGGCCTTACCCCCTAGGCTACAATCCCCCAAATGAGTGGACCTGTCACTAGAAGGAAGAGAAGCCAATGCGCTGACCTTCTTAAAGAAGCAGCTTCTGGAAAGGGGCCAGCGAGACAGTGATGAGCTCTCAGCCCCAGGACACTCGCCACAGTCACGCCTGTGGCAGGGCTGCCTTTCAACCAGTAAAATCCAGTCCAAAGCCTGGCCTAGCTGTCTGTCTCCTCCCACCACCAGCCCGGCCTCCTGCCTTCCAGGTCAGGAGGAGAGTTACACGTACAAGCAGAGGCCCCCTCAACAGAGGGTCCCAGGCACAGCCCCTCTTTCTGTTTCCCGAGTTGCTTACCCTTCTGTTTCCTGTGACGGATGACAAGGCCCAGGCCCAGGAAGAGCAGCCCCAGCACGAAGACCCCAATACCACTCAGCATCTTGCTCTGGGCGGATCCAGACTGTGCCCCTGGGGAGCAGAGCCTGGGTATCAGATTCTGTCCCCAAACCCACAGGGACCCTTTGGAAGCCGCCACCCCTGGAGTGGGACCAGCCAATAAACCCTTGGACACTGTGGGTGATGACAGGGAAGAAGTAGATCCTGTTCCTTCACATGCATCCTTCACCTTGGATTCTAAGCCCCGTCACCAGCCGCCATAGTCATGGTGTAGAGTGACCTCCTTAGTGTCTGGAAAGACAATGAGATCAGGAATCTTCTGATGCCCCTGCTTCAGAATGAGGTGGCCTAGCGTCCTGTGATGTCCACTCAGCAGTGACATCAGCGGTAGGGATGTGATGGGACAGCCAGGGGCCGCTGTCTGCCCTCTGTCTGTGGGGCCCAGGGTGCAGGAAAGAAACTGCCCCTTACGCCACTCCACTGTGATGGGGCTCTGCAGGCTGGGGTGCTCCACGCGGCAGGTGTAGATGTCTCCTCACCGGGGGGTCATTTCCAGCATCACCAGGACCTGGTAGGTCCAGTCCCCGTTCCTAATCAGGGGAGTGGACACGACGCCGGCTGTCTCCTCCTGGTCGTCCCGGAACCAGCGGACTTTGATGTGGGCTGGATAGAAATCCGTCACCGAGCAGACCAGCATGTTGTGGTGAGTTATGGCCTCTGTCTTGGCCAGGGAGATGGTCACTGTAGGCTCCACTGTGAGGGGAGGGGTAACAGAGGAAAAGACGGAGTGAGATGTGGGGGCACAGGCAAGTCTCCCCACGGGAAGGGTCCTCCCTGTACCAGCAGGAAAGATCCCTGGATTCCGAGTCCAGGATGAGGACCTGAGCGGGGCCACTTGATTAGCCTGAGTTAACAGTTAACTTTTCAGTCTCAAGAGCTAACAGCAATCATTTTATAGGAGTTATTCTGTTAACAATTAATAAAAATGAAGCCTTTAAATGTTTAAATTGCTAGGTTATACAGGTCACTATTCACAATGTTTTTAAATAAAGATGAAAAACCTGGACTTCTTTTCCCTCCACCTGTTGATGGTGACCGTGGGGATCAGCTCTAGGTACTCACACCAGGGCAGTGACCCTGTTCCCTGTTGGTCCCGCAGCTCCTCACAGTGGAGAAAATACCTCAGTTTGCGTCTCCTGGGGGCCCATCAACACTGGTCACGGCTCCATGAACAGTAACACGGACTGAGAATTAGGAACATCACAGACAGTTCTATGTCCAACAGAGCAGGACAGCAGTGACCAGCACATCCCTCCTCTGAAGCAATGCGCTCAAACAGGCTCTTCCCTACCATTCTCAGCGGGAAACACGGACAGGATTTAAGGGCAGGAGCACTTCTCACATGTCATCCATCAACAAACCTCTCTCAGCTGTTAGCCTAACCCAGCCCAGATGCCATTCTGTGGCAAACTCCCATTAAGTTGTATATTATTAAATAATAAACCTCATGTCCACGTCATCTATGCCACCTATGTTTTATCCATTTACTGATTCATTTATTCATTCATTCAACAAATATAAATTGCACAAGCACTAGGAATAAAAAGATAAAAAACAGACCATGGCCCCTGCCCTTATAGAACTTCCAATCTAGTAACAGAAACAAAAAATAAATGTTATTTCAAAAGTTTGTAATTATTTGAAGGAAAAGAAAGGGAAGCCTGAAAACAAGTGATACTACAGAAATTACATTTGCCCATGTCTCGAGTCCTTTATCTTCTCAAGTTGTTACTCATGATCAAATACGATACACCTCTCCCTACCTATATACACATCTTCTCCTTTACCTCTTTAGCCATTTTACTGCATCTCCCTTAGTCCCACAGTGTGAAACTGTACTAAATATTCCAGCCTCCCCGTCTCTATCCCCTTACCATTAAGTGCTTCCTTGTTCTGAAATCAGACGTTATCACATGTATGCTCTCTGTAGAAAACACCCAGAGAACCTTGCAGAGGTGGCCTGGGTTGATGAGAACGTGAAGTGAACATGTAAGTAAGTGGGCCTGGCTGGGGTCAGCAGGAGTCTCAGTGCGCCCTTCATAAGGCACTCCTGAGCCATCGCCTGGAAGGAATCACGCTTTCTGCTTAGAGATTGACTCTTGTCTGGTTCTCCTTCCTGGGAACTGAAATCATGGTCAGCTAGCTGGATTTTAAAAACCTGTCAGCTTAGATTGAGATTAAAAATAGAGGTCACAAGTTCAAGAGAAAAATGTTAGAATAATTATTATGAAAAAGACCTGAAATCGCAAAAATATAAGTACTTGGTGGCATTAGGATGTGGGGCAGAAAGTGAGAGAGTGTAAAATCAGCTAAGATTTATCTGAACATGTACAGATAATACTGGTGCCAGGCCAGGGATTCATCAGTGAATTTTCAATTTCCTGAAATTATCATTTTGTCCCACCAACATTGAAAATTGGCATGAACATGGGTAGCCTGGCCAGTGTGCCTTAGTGGTTCATCATTGACCCATGAACCAAGAAGTAACCTGTTTGATTCCCAGTCAGGGCACATGCCCGGGTTGTGGGCTCAAAACCCAGTTGGGGACATGCAGGAGGTAGCCAATTTATGATTCTCTCTCATTCTCCTCTTTCTAAAAATCAATGAAAACATTTTTAATTGATTTCAGAGAGGAATGAAGAGAGAGAACAAGATAAAAACATCAATGATGAGAGAGAATCATTGATCAGCTGCCTCCTGCATGCCCACAACCTGGGCATGTGCCCTGACAGGGAACTGAACCTCAACCTCTTGGTTCATAGGTTGATACTCAACCACTGAGCCATGCCGTCCAGGCCAATGAAAACATTTTTTAAAAAGAAAATAGGCAAGAACAGACTCATTTTGCTCCTTCTGGTCATAAGTGCTTTAATGAGGCTATGCTTCCATTATATACATGTAGTATACACATGCAATACAGAACACAATGACTTCTGTGTATCTGGGGGAGGCCTCAGGAC
The DNA here is from genome assembly GCF_014108235.1 of Myotis myotis. Classification (NCBI taxonomy): domain Eukaryota; kingdom Metazoa; phylum Chordata; class Mammalia; order Chiroptera; family Vespertilionidae; genus Myotis; species Myotis myotis. The sequence goes on along the minus strand of NW_023416331.1, from coordinate 2,915,003 downwards.
CTCATGAATAACTGTAGGTTATTACTTAGTATTTGTTATGTAAAAATATTAGCATATTAAAGTGGTCATGCTAACTCCTAACACACAAGTAGTTGTGAAATTAAATAGCATAATATAGATGGTGTTTGGTAAGGTAATTGTCAAGAAATAAACACTCATTAAATGGTTATAATTAACATTCAAAATATCTACCCCTGAAGCTAATGATGATTCTGTGTGTGGGAATGCAGCCTGGAGCAGCCACTGGAGAAAGCAGTATGAACTTACCTCAAAAGAAATAAAAAATGGAACTGCTTTATGACCCAGCAATTCCACTTCTGGGGATATATCTGTAGAAACCTGAAACACTAATTCAAAAAAACATATGCATCCCTATGTTCATTGCAGCATTATTTACAATAGCCAAGATTAGGCAGCAGTCCAAATGCCCATTGGTAAGTGAGTGGATAAAAAATCTGTGGTATATTTATACATTGGAATGGTTGTTAAAAAGAAGGAACTCTTACTTTTTGAGACAATGGATGGACCTGAAGAATATTATGCTAAGTGAAATAAGCCAGTCAGAGAAAGACATATGATCTCACTTATATGTGGAATCTAATGAACAAAATAAACTAACAAAAAAAAAAAGAAAGAGAACAAAGCGATAGCTGTCAGATGGGAGGAGGGTTGAGGGGCTGGGTGAAAAAGGTGAAGGATTAAGCAAAAAACAAATAAAAACAAAAAAAAACTCATAGACACAGACAACAGTATGGTCATTACAAGGGGGAAAGGGGATTGAGGAGGAAGGAGATGACAACAGAGGGAAAATAAATGGTGAGGAAAGGAGTCTTGATTTGGGGTGCTAAACACACAATACAATATACAGATGGTACATCGTAGAATTGTACACCTGAAACCTATTTAATTTTATTAACCAATGTCACCCCAACAAAATTCAATTAAAAATATCTACCCCTGAAATGGATTCTGGGGAGACGGGAGACAAAGAGAGAGAAGATAGGCAGGGTGTAGATAAAATGAAACCCTGAAACAATATTTATTCAATAATTTTTTATTTTTTATTAATTAAATCTTTATTGTTCAGATTATTACATTTGTTCCTCTTTTTCCCCCCATAACTCCCCTCCACCCAGTTCCCACCCCATCCTCCTCCCTCACACCCCACCCACTGTCCTCATCCATAGGTGCACAATTTTTGTCCAGTCTCTTCCCGCATCCCCCTCACCCCTTTCCCCCCCAAGAATAGTCAGTCCACTCCCTTTCTATGCCCCTGATTCTATTATAATCACCAGTTCATTCTGTTCATCAGATTATTCACTTGATTTTTAGATTCACTTGTTGATAGATGTGTATTTGTTGTTCATAATTTTTATCTTTACCTTTTTCTTCTTCTTCCTCCTCTTAAAGAATACCTTTTAGCATTTCATATAATACTGGTTTGGTGGTGAAGAACTCCTTTAGCTTTTCCTTATCTGTGAAGCTCTTTATCTGACCTTCAATTCTGAATGATAGCTTTGCTAGATAAAGTAATTTTGGTTGTAGATTCTTGGCATTCATCACTTTGAATATTTCTTGCCACTCCCTTCTGGCCTGCAAAGTTTCTGTTGAGAAGTCAGCTGACAGTCATATGGGTACTCCCTTGTAGGTAACTGAGTTTCTTTCTCTTGCTGCTTTTAAGATTCTCTCTTTGTCTTTTGCTCTTGGCATTTTAATTTTGATGTGTCTTGGTGTGGTCCTCTTTGGATTCCTTTTGTTTGGCGTTCTCTGTGCTTCCTGGACCTGTAAGTCTATTTCTTTCACCAGGTGGGGGAAGTTTTCTGTCATTATTTCTTCAAATAGGTTTTCAATATCTTGCTCTCTCTCTTCTTCTGGCATGCCTATAATTCAGATATTGGTACGCTTGAAGCTGTCCCATAGGCTCCTTACACTATCTTCATATTTTTGGATTCTTTTTTCATTTTGCTTTTTCAGTTGGGTGTTTTTTGCTTCTTCGTATTTCAAATCGTTGACTTGATTTTTGCAATCCTCTAGTCTGCTGTTGGGAGTCTGTATAATATTCTTTTTTTCAGTCAGTGTATGCTTAATTTCTAGTTGGTCCTTTATCACAACCTCGAGGGTCTCATTAGATTTTTTGTAGGTCTCATTAAGTTTATCGGCAGTTTCTAGAAAATTCTTGAAAAACCTTAAGAGTGTGGTTTTGAACTATATATCCAGTAGTTTGCTTTCCTCCATTTCTGTCATTTGTGTCCTTTTTCTTTGTCTCGGCATTTTTTATGCTTTCTTGTATTGATAAAGTGGTTTTCTGTGCTAAGTGTCCTCTAGGGCCCAGTGGCTCAGCCTCCCCAATTACCTGAGGAGGACACTCTTGGTGCACCCCCTTGTGGTCTTTGTGCACAGTCTTGTTGTAGTTAAGCCTTGATTGTTGTAGGTATCACTGGGAGGAATTGACCTCCAGGCCAATTGGCTGTGAGAATCAGCTGTGTGTGCAGTGGGAGAACTTCTATGCTGGAGACACCCCTCCGGGGCAAGACTTGCTTCAATGGGGCTTTGGTGCTCACTGAGTCTGCTCTCTGAGCATGTCCTTTATGGTTCCATGGAGCTGCAAAGTGGATGGTCCCACTCTGACCTCTGGGTACACTGGCTCCTGGATCTCTAGGGAGGTGCTAATCTAGACTCTGCCTGAGGCTATCCATCAAAAGCCTCCCTGCAGGGCTTGGGTGGGGCAGGTCCCAGGGGATCAACAGGGTGGGGCTAGCAGTTATGGCTGCTCTCAGAGGCCCAGTTTCTCAGTGTCTCGCCAATCGCTGAAAGCCCCTCTGAGAGAAAGCTGCCCTCGAGTTCCAACCAATGCCAGACAGTCCCGCTTCTCCCGTATGAGTCTGGTCCCCAGAGACTCGCCCGGAACTGGAGCTCAGAGCCTGAGACTCCCTCCAGATTGAAAATGACAACGGCGCCCTCAGCCGCCAGCCCGCTCCGTGTGTGCCTCTGTACCTTAGTATTTTACTTCCTCACTGCGCCTCCTCTGAGTCTCGGTATGCTTTTCTCATTCCTTCTAGTTGTAGAATTTCCACTCAGCTAGCCTTCCTGTGGTTCTGGATGATGTCCGTTCCATCTTTTATTGTATTTTTGAAGTGGTTGTTCGAGGCAGCAAACTCCGGTGTTTACCTATGCCGCCATCTTGGTTTTCTGTCTATTCAATAATTTAATAAAATTTATTTTCTTCAAAACTTCAGTTCTATTGTGCCATTTGTTGAGCTTTCTAAGAAATTAAAATTCTGCCTTACACCATTAAAGTGTTGTTTTGCTTTTTAGCAAATACTTTTTTCTCAGAGTTTGCATTCACAAATTCTGAATTATTAAGACCCCCAAGTCAACAAGAGTTTACTGCATTAAGCAAAATAGCACAAATAATAAAGTCAATTTTAAGGCTCTACTTGCCCTTCTGTTTTCTACTGGGCCTCAGTGATGGCAGCTGAGAATGTACTCATTAGTCTCAGAAAGGCTGAGTGAGCGCATTACGCCAGGGAATGTGTAGGCAGAGGCCCAGAAACATAACTGACAGTCGCTGCTAAAAGAGGTGAAGGAGTAGTGACAGACATTTAGGAAACAGAATTCAGGCCCAAGCGTGAAAACACTTGGTCACGACTGTTATATATTGCACGTGTGCACAGGGCTTGGAGCCGCCCACCCCACCAGGGGGTTAAACTGGAGGCAGGCCTGCTAGGGGCTCACAGCAGCGCGGGGACACGAGCACAGGGACACCAGGCACAGGGACATGAGGCACGGGGCAGCTCCCGCAAAGTGAGGGACAAGGAGGCAAACACACCTGAGCAGGAGTGGGGTGGGGGGGTTGGCTGGGGGTACAGAATGGGTGGAAAGAGGAACAGGCCTTGCGGGCTCTCAGGGACTTGGCGGGTTGCGGGTCTGGGCAGGTGCCGCCCCCCGGTGCCACCCCCTGTCCAGTGCCTGGTCCCCCTGGGTCCCGATCCAGGTCCCTGTCCTAGGTCCCCTTCCATCCCCCTCAGCCCCCCTTAGGTCCCCCGTTGGTCCGGCGGCCATCTCGCCCTTGGTCTTCCCTCCTCTTCCTAACAAAGCCCAGCTGTGGTTGCAGAGCCGCACCTCCCAGGTGGAGATACTTCCTGGCTGAGGGGGTGTGAGCCGGCACTCACCTCGCCTCTGGAGGGTCGCGGGGGCCTCAAGCTGGTAGTTGTATCTGCACAACGTGTCCACATAGGCCCGCTCCCGCTCCAGGAGGTCCTTCTGGCCATTCCAGTACTCGGCTTCAGGCCGCCCCAGCGGGGTCAGCGCGCGGAACTCCCCCACTTCGCTGTCATAGCGCACGTACTCCTCCAGGTTGTAGAGGTGTCTGACCACCAGCCGCACGCGCTGCGTCCCATTGGTGAAGTAGCAGAGAGCCTTAAACTGGAGCACGAAGTCCCCTGCGGGAGTCGCCAATCAGGCCTCGGCCCCTGGCCAGAGCAGCTGGTGCGCCTGGGGACAGGCTTGCAGCCCCACCAGACCCAGCCTCGGCCCCACCCTGCGCCCCGGCCCAACCCTCAGGAGGCTCCTCCGCCCACTCCCCCGCCCCTGCCAAGGCCATAGAAACTGCCCGCCTGGAGGGAGGGGACAGTGTCTCCTGGACGCCCTGGGGCCTGGGATCCCGCCTGAGCCTGACACCAGTTGGGCCCGCAGTCTGAGATCTCACATCCAGGCCCTGCCTTAGAGCGGTCAGGACGCCCTCCCCTGAGGTCCCATTTCCCAGGGAATCCGGGAATCTCAGAGACCAGGGTCCCCACAGGCCAGAGAGTCCAGGGAGCAATGACAGAAAGCCAGGAACCAGTGTCCTGGCCCCACAGGCTCTCTCTCGCCCCTCCTCCTGGCACAGACCTTCCCCCCAACAGTGCTGTCCCAGGGACCAACCCCTCCAACCCCAGAAAGGGAGGCTCCTCATGGAAAGGGCACAGGCTTCCGAGTTAGATCAGCTAGGTCCCAGGGGGGCTGTGCCAACGGCCAGCTCGGGCGGTTGCCCAGAGCACCCACAGCATAAAGGTAATTGTGTAGAAAGACAAGGACACCTACACCAGGGGTGGTGGGAAGCCTGACAGAGTTTACATGGAGACAGAATCCTGTCTGAAATAAAGGCTTCTCAGCATGTCATCCCCTCTTCACTTTCCCTTTCTCCTCAGTTCCCTCCACCATCAACTGACCAATCCCACCCCCTCACTGTGTGACCCCAAGTCCTGGGAGGAAGCTGAGCCCCTGCCTGTGGCACCAGGTCAGCTGCCCGGATGCCAGGGTTTGCTGCCAGCCCTCCGCTCAGACTCAGGGATGGGGAGCCCTTTCCCCCAAATTTGACACCACAGACCTGCCTCACATGGTTCCCCAACCAGAGCCCCTTAGTCTTTAATTCAGAGAAGGTCTTGGGGACAAGTCCTGCTGTCTCCTCTTTGGAAACATCCTATCTTCCTTCAAAAATAACCATTTTCCTGTCACTGGCAGTGTCCAGTCTCCTCCCTCCCACTGTGACATCCCCAGGCTGGAGCCCCTGAGATGGCCATGTCCTCACCTTGTCACCAGACGGCGGACATGAGAACATAGCAGCTCCCTTTCCCAAAGAGGAAATGCTGATCACAGACTGTTCTCAGGTCATAGCCCCCCATGCACCAGCCACGGGTCCCTCAGAGCCCACCCCGGGCTGGCGGTGGGGCAACTGCCCTGCACTCACGTGGAGAGTCTCCGCCCTCAGCCCCTGGGACACTGAGCGCCACAAGCCACACCATCACAGCTGCTGTCCAGGGGCCTCCGGGGGCCCTCAGAGCCGGCTTCCCCGACATGATGGAGACAAAGGAAGAAGTAAGGGGAGTGAGCCCGGCTTATGCAGCCACTTCAGAGAATAGAAACCTGTGAGAGCTGCCACTCAGGGTCAGACTGGAGAGTCCCCAGGAAAGCAGCCAATCAGCACTGGAGCTGACCCACCTCATCTGTCTCCGGGCAGATGCTTTCTACGGAGGTCCCTTAGCCAGTGCCTGGAACCCAGCCTTCATCGAATTGCTCTGGATGAGCATTTGAAGACTTTTCTTAGTTACAGAAGGTGAATGCCTTGGGAATTAAAGAACCAAGAGAGAAAGGTGATCCAGGAGTGGGCATCTCTGTGATATTCAGTTAAAACCTTTGTGATATTCTTACACTTGAGATTTTTAGGAGGGGAAATAAGTGGGGATCATGTATCAGGGAAAGAAAATCATTGTCAGGAGATGCTCCCTCCTATTATCTTAAACACTCAAGGAGCCTGAAGTCTTGGTGCATTATGAGCTGCAGCTCTACCTCGAATGTGCTTTATGAAACTACAAATTACTCAACCTCTTTTACCCTCGGGTTTCTCTTTGGAAAATGTGGATCATGTTTCATGCATTTTATACCTACACCTTCTTACACACATACTCACAGCAATATGACTGCTCTGATACTGCAAAGTGTTCTGCTGTGCTACATGTGGAGCTGTTGGGACTATCACACACAAAATACAGGCGCCCCTGCTGGCCAGTGGGTCTTCCTTATGTGAGAATTTACTGCATTTGTGCTCTTTGAATGCAAGTCTTTGAAAGTTAAGATGATTTTTCTTTTTCTTGTTTGTTTGTTTGTTTGTTTGTTGGATGCAGCCTATTGCAAACTCTTAAAACTCTCCATATGAGGATTTTCTCAGCCTGCCATTGGGGCCGGCCACAAGAGCTGGGCTTTAATGGCCGTGGAGTATCTGAAAGCTAAGGAAAGATGAGAATAAATACCCCTGCTCCTGCACCTGTCCAGGGGATATTCTGAGGCAGATTCTACATTGAGGTTGATTTTTCTCTTCTAAGCTCTTCGGCTGCTTCAGTCCTCCCTGATCCATCTGATGTCACAAAGGCACAACCACAAACATCCACATCAACAGGACACAGCACATGTAGCTCCAGCCAGAGAGCAAAGACGTGGAGAAGCACCCTGGGGCCTGCACCATGTGACTGAGGGAGCAGGTGTTCACACTCACAGCTCATGCTGTGCGGCCCCTGAGCATCAAACCCCACAGGCAGAACTATTGATGGGGTTTTTAATAAATGTATTATTCCTCAGGCTCCTCTCGCCCAGGGCGAGGGGTAATACTGAATGATTATAGAGCAATTAAGACGATGTTTGGCAAACATTAATAAACAAGACAATAAGGATCTCTCCCTCTCTCCTATATTTTAGGTTCTTTTAAATTTGAGAACAGGATCTGAAAGCAGAACATAAGGAGTTCACCAGGTAAAAGAAGCAGAGAGGAGGCAGTGACAAGAGGTGGCATTAGTGGCACGTGGAGGCTGTGAGCTGGTTCCGATTTCTCTGTTGGGTGCATCTCTCTGAAGCCCCTGAGCCAGGGGATCGGCCCTGGGCTCCGACCAGCAGTGGTGGGTCAGGGTCAGGGTCACTCCAGAGTCAGGGTGGAAGCATAGGGGAGGAACATCCAACTCAGACCTGGAATGGGGCTGGGGGACAAGGAACAATAGAGACGGAACTTGAAGGTGCCTCAGTGCCCTAAGTCCCCACCTCAGGGTCCCTCAGAATCAGCAGAGGCCTCTGGCCCATCACCTCCCTCCTGTCGTAGGAGGGAAATTCCATCAGTTCTGTTCTGGACCGTGCACTCGGTTCTGCTCTGCTCTAGGCTGTGCAGAGGAGGCTGAGTCAGGCCTGGGGATTCCCAGTTCTCACAGGCCTCTTCACACAGGCTTCTTTGCTAGCAACAGAGTTGTCAGAGTAGACTCTTTTTTCTGATTGGCTAAAATCTCATCTGAAAGGTCTTCTTTGGGCTTCTGCCAGCTGCTTCCCCTCGCCCAGTCAGCATTCTCTACATTTTCTAGAGTTTTCTGCACTGTCCCCACCCTGGCTACAGTACCCAGGGCAGCTGCTGCTAGCCCAGCCTGGCCTGGGAGGAAGGCATCTCACCTGAACCACCTGGCTGGGCTCCTGTGGAGGCAGGGCCCTTAGGGTGAGGGAGTGTGTGCCACGTGGGTAGGTGTTGCAATGAAGGAGCAGCCATTAATATGAGTGCGGGTTATGGGAGGGAGACTCCCCAGGGATGTCCTCTGTTCCCTCTGGTGGAAGCTTAAACTTGGGGACTCCCTCCTGGTGGGAATTCAGGGAGAACCCGCCTTCCCTTGTCTGAGTCCTTGGAATCTGCGCTGGTCAGTGGGGTTCACCGCGAAAATAGTAACCATCTGTCACCGAAGCGCCATCCAGGACCCGTTCTGCATTCACTGCAGGAACCAGAAACATTGTTGGTTTTAAAGGGTCTGTGGCCTCCTTAATGCAGCAGTCACATGGAAACAGTCCCCAGAGCATTATTTCCCTTTAATAACAATTCACCAAGCATTCATCCCTAAATTTTTCTAAATTTTATGGAGCTACTCACATATGTCCCCATATGAACGCTTAGGTAACCAGTTAGATGCATTTCCCATGACACATATAAAGTAGGACCTTTCTCCACACAACCTATCTCTTTAAAATCACATTTTACAGGATCTGAAGAGTCAAATTAGTAACAGAGTGACATGGATAAACATTTCAACACGAAAGACTCAGGTTTCCCTCATCTGTAGGTGGAACACACACCTCACAGGACCGTCATGAGCGCAGACATACCTGTAAGAGTCCCCACGATCCGTGCTGAGCCACATGCACGTTAGTTTGGACGAAACTTATGGGTTCATCTTTGTTGACATCACAAACAAATACAGAGATGTCTTCTTGTTATTTCTCATCTCTGTTCACATGTTGGAATTTCTATGATTTTTAATCCCTACCACTTACCCCATCATTACAGAGAGAAAAGGGGGAAGAGGTAGAGCACATTAGATGCATTTGACCATGAACCCCCTGCCTTTCCCTCTGAAGTGCCAGCACAGAACTGACATTTAATTACAACTTTGATTCTCAGCGCCTGGTCCTCCCCTCAGTGGGCTCACTAATGGGGAAACCTGAGTACAAAACACAGAGTCACACACAAATCGATGAGAGAAGAACGAAGTGAGTGCAGCTTTGTGAGCTACTTGGCCTAGGAGGACAGACTTCACCCATCTTCACTGGATTTAGAGGAAGAGGACCTGGCCGCTCCTCACTGTAGCTGCTGCCAAAGGTCTAATAGCCCTGTCCCAGGTTCAGGCTGAATGCCCTGTACTCCCCACCCATGATCAGGGTCCCAGGCAACTCAGCTCCAACACCTCAATGCAGTCTTATTTCCTGTAGTTCTGTCGCCCTTCCCAAAACCCAGCAGATCCCCAGACGGTGGGTACTGTACAATATTTTTATATCACTAGAGAGTTAAGGTCCTGAGTTTTGAGGATGGAAATATAAGGATTCTCCCTTCTAGGATTCACATGCAGAAGGGGAGACACACGTGAGGAAAAAATGAAAAGACAAAAGTTTGCAGCAGCCACTAAGGGGAATGGCATACACACTGACTAAAAACAGTGTTGAAGGTTCAGGATACAAAACTATAAACTGGTAATGGTGGCTGTTGGTTCAGTTACTTGCTTTTCTCTTAGAATGGGCTGATAACATAGGGCCAGAGGATTATGGTTATTTGTGGATTAATTCATGAATGATACTTTTTCAAGATGAGGGTGACAGGGCGTCGACGGTGTAGAGGTCATGACGGGACTGAGACAGGTTTCCAGGTGTGCTTCTCAGGGAGGTGATGGCTCAGAATTAAGGACCTTTCCAGGCAAGAACATCCTGCCCCACCCAACCCTGGCCGCTCCACCCGGTGCTCACTGCCCACAAGCCCGGATCAGCATGGGCGGGCAGTGCGGGACGCCTGCCCCCAGCAGCTCGGCTCATGTGCACATGAGCACTGCCCACAGGCCTACCATCTTTGTCAGGTTAATTTGCATATCACTCCGATTGGCTGTTGGGCATGGCTGTTGGGCATGGCTTGAGCATAGCGGAGGCATGGCTAATTTGCATGTTTCTCTTTTATTGTAACACTAGAGGCTTGGTGCACAGACTGTGCCCTCTCGCAGTCTGAGAACCCTCAGGGGATGACCACCGCTGGCTTAGGCCTGCTCCTCAGGGGATTGGGCCTAAGCTGGCAATCAGACATCCCTCTGGCAGCCCGGAAGCCCTTGGGGGATGTCCACTTGCCAGCGGGGAGCAGGCCTAAGCTGCAGTCGGACATCCTTAGTGCTGCTGAGGAGGCAGGAGAGGCTCCCACCACCACCGCTGTACTGGCAGCCATCAGCCTGGCTTGTGGCTGAGCAGAGCTCTCTCATGTGGGAGCGCACTGACCACCAGGGGGCAGCTCCTGCATTGAGTGTCTGCCCCCTGGTGGTCAGTGTGTTTCATAGTGACCAGTCATTCCCAGTCGTTCTGCTGTTAGGGTCAGTTTGCATATTACCCTTTTACTATATAGGATAGAGGCCTGGTGCATGGGTGGGGGCCGGCTGGTTTGCCCTGAAGTGTGTCCCGGATCAGGGTGGGGGTCCCGCTGGGTGCCTGGCCAGCCTGGGTGATGGGCTGATGGTTGTTTGCAGCTGGCTACACCCCCTTCAGGATGGGGGTCCACACTGGGGTGCCTGGCCAGTCTGGGTGAGGGGCTGAGGGCCATTTTCAGGCTGTCCTGCGACTGAAGCTCCCAGCCTCTCCTTTTTTTTATTCAGGGATTTATTTCCCTTCTATAATTGAAACTCTGTTGCCATCACTGGCGCTCCCAGCTCTGAGGCCACGGCCTGCTGAAAGCAGGTATCTGGGGTTTTTTTGCTTCTATAATTGAAACTTTGTTACCGTCCTGCTCGCTCCAGCTCTGAGGCCGCAGCTGGCTGAAAGCAGGTATCTGGGGTTTGTTTGGCTTCTATAATTGAAACTTTGTTGCCATCATAGGAGCTAAAAGCCGGGCTCCTGCTCGCTCCAGCTCTGTGGCCATGGCCTGCTGAAAGCAGGTATCTGGTGTTTGTTTAGCTTCTATAATTGAAACTTTGTTGCTTTCAGATCTCAGAGCTGGGCTGCGGCAGGCGGGGAACCTTGGCTTCCTCCATCACTGGAGCAAGCAAGCCTCCTGCTTGCCTCAGCTGCGTAGCTGCCGGCCACCATCTTTGTTGGCAGTTAATTTGCATATCTCGCTGATTAGCCAATGGGAGGTGTAGCGAAGGTATGGTCAATTACCATGTTTGTCTATTATTAGATAGGATAATAGACAAAATGCCCAGGTTACCTTCCAAACTAGGTTGTCATACCAAGAACCTAGGTTATCTCAATTTAAATGCAACAAGATAATGGGAACATGCTAACTGAGGTGACACAGGTGTTGACATTTCTGAAAAAGACTTTAAATCAGCCATCATAAAATTGCTTCAAGAAGCAATTTTGATCACCATTGAAAGAAATGAAAACAACAGAAAACCTATAAAATGACAAAGAAGAACCAAAAGGAAATTTTATAACTCATAAATAAAATAACCAAAAAAAGTTTTAACGGATAGACACACCCCCAGAATGGACAGGACAAAATAAAGAATCAACAAACAACACCTTGGTTTCAGTCCAGCATGTGAGAAGCTATAAATCGCCACCCCACCTAAAAACATGTAAAATTTGAACAAACTGAAAAATCAACACGCTTCTTAGATTCTTAAGAGAAGTGGGTCACAGGGAAGCCACTGCCCCCAAATTCGAGAGCCCATCCAGCAAGTACAGAGACTTCCAGCGATCCAGACACAAAATTCACAAGCACAGAGCACAAAGCTCAGGGTAACCTGCCCAGGGGGAAGCCTGGCCTGTAATTGGCAAGTGGCGGAGGCTCAGCATGGACCACTGAGAGTTAAACTCCAAGGAGCACCCAGTAACGGGGCCCCCACACCTTTGTGAGCTTTATTTACAGAAGCTCCACTGGTTCTCGCAGTGAGTGTTGGAGAAAAACCCTCTCCTGCTTCTGGGAGGGAAAGTTAAAGGGAATCATTTTGAAATGCTCTAGAACATTCTGTGTTTCTTAGCAAGGTCCGTTCTCTGAATAAATTATTGACCAGAGCCTTATCTTCTGAGGTTTTATCAGAGCCTAACTGACAAGCGGACAAGACATATTCAACTGCAGTCTCCTCTAGCCTCCGTGTGGGAGAAGGGCAGTATCCAACTCCCGCCACTCTAAGGGGGAGACTGAGAAGCACATGCGAAGTACACAGCGCAGGGCACAGGCTCACCAAAAGGCTGAGACCTACTCACAGGCTCACCGACCACTCACCACACTTCACACCACATGACCAAAGGCCTCTTTCCTGCAGTTTCTCTTACCCAGTGCATCCTGTCCAGCTGTTACACAAAGTGCCCTGAAATACGAGAGAATCTCAGCGTGTTGCTTGCTGATTCCAAAGAAATAACCTGGAGAACCATCTGGGAAGGACATGGGTTTATTAGGACTTGCCTGCACACCAGTGGAGGATGACCGGTGAAGTTCCCCCACAGGGCTTTCCCGGCACAGGGTAGTATGAGCACAAAAACAAAGCAAAACAGGTTGGGGGTGGAATGTACTTGCCCACAAGCTGTGCCAGAGCAAAATGCTGGCTCTTTCTACGCAGTTGTTTACAGTCGGGCTCACATCTAGAAGCAGGTTCTCCTTGGTCTTTCTTAGGCCCAGGAGCTGGCCAGGCTCCCAAGGACTCACAGTCCGCTTACTTTGGCCTTCATCCTATTCCACAGGGTGGGAGGGGGAGTTGGAGCCTGGGAGGGGCCCATGTTCTCACATACCACACACCAGCTAAAAAGTGAAGATTATAAGGTATACTAAAAGCCCCATCCAATTTGGTTCAGTGGGTAGCGCATTGGCCTATGTGCTCTCTCCTCTTTCAAAAAAAATAAATAAATAAAATAAACAAAATAAATAAAAATAAAGAAAGAAAAAAAACAACTTCAAATATGAGATTAAAGGTTTGAAAATAAAAGGATGAAAAAGATACACCATCAAAATTTAAACAAAACAAAGTAGGAGTGGTTGTATAAATTACACATCAAAGTAAAGAAAATTACTAGGGACAGAAAGGGACATTACTTAATGAGAAAAGAGTAAACTCACCAAGAAGACTTAGCAAACCTAGGTTCATATCATCCAAACGTCAGAGCTAAGAAATATATAAAATAAAAACTGACGGAGTGAAAAGGAGAAACAGGGAAATGTACAATTATAGCGGGAGACTTCAACACCCCTCTCTTGACAACTTATAGAACAACTAAATGGAAAATCAGCAAAATATGAAAGAACTTTATGCCCCAACTGTAGGATATAATCAAAATTCACATTCCTCCACCCAAAAACGAAAAAGGAGATACATTATTTTCATTTGCTCATGGAACATATACCAAGATAGACAAGATCCTGGACTATAAAACAAACCTAAAATCATTTCAAAGAATTGGAGCCAAACAGAGTGTGTGTTTGATCACAATGAAATCAAACGAGAAATCAATAGCCTGAAAATGACAGGAAAATCTCTATACACTTAGAAACTAAACAAACACATCTCTATATAATCCATAAATCAAAAGGGAAATCTCAAGATGAATTGAAAATAAACTGAACTGATTGAAAAGGGAAATGCAGTATATCAAAAGGTATGTATTCTGCTAAAGCAGAGGCTGCTATAGCACTAAAAGCTTGTTAGACAAAAGGAAAAGTATCCAATCAATCATCTAAACTCTCATTGAGAAACAGACATATGTCTATATGAAGGAACAAAATAAATCCAAAGCAAGCAGTTTGAAATAAATAATATAATAGCAGAAATCAATAAAATGAAAAAGAACATAAATCAATAAAACATAAAGTAATTCTTTGAAAAGATTGATACAATTAACAAGCCTCTAGCAAGACTGACAAAAAGAAAAAGAGCAAAATTATCTCTATTTGGACTAAAACAGTTGGTATCACCATAGACCATGCTGACATCAAAGGATAATGAGGGAATAACATAAATAATTCTAAATACATAAATTTGAGACCTCAGACAAAATGGGCCAATTCCACAACTCACCCAACATAAAATAAACATTTTGAAAAGTCCTATAACTATTAAAAAAATTGAATTCATAATTAGAAAAGAAATCTCCAGTCCTGGCCTGTGTGGCTCCAGTTGATTGGAGCCTCTCCATACACTGAAAGGTCAAAGGTCCGATTCCTGGTCAGGGCATATACCCAGGTTTTAGGTTCAGTCATGGGTTGGGGAGTATGCAGACAGCAACTGATGGATGTTTTACTCTCATATCAATGTTTCTCTCTCTCCTTTCCTCTTTCTCTAAAATCAATTAAAGCAAAAACTAATAATAAAATCAATTAAAGCATGTCCTTGAGTGAGGATTAAAAACATAATAATAATACAATTTAAAAATAAATAAGAAATCTCCATCCCAGATGGTTTCACTAAAAAATTCTACCCAAATTGGTGTTAAAGAAGTAACACCAATTTTTCATAACTTCCTCTATGAAATACAACAGGAAGGAATACTTCCCAATTCATGTTATGTAGCCTGTTTTATCAAAACAAAACAAAGTATACAACAGAGAAAACTGCAGGCCAATATCTCTCAGGAATATAAAATGCAAAAATCCTTAATAAAAATTAGCAAATAGAATTTATCAATCTATAAAAGAAATATAAATAGAAGGAAAGTTCCTCAACATAATAAAGGCCATCTATGATAAACCCTCAGCTAATATCATACTAAATGGTGTAAACCTGAAAGCTTTTCCCCTAAGATCAGGAATAAGACATAAATGTTCACTCTCATTCTTTTTGCAAAATATATTTTTATTGATTTCAGAAAGGAAGGGAGAGGGAGAGAGAGATAGAAACATCAATGATGAGAGAATCACTGATCAGCTGCCTCCTGCACGCCCCACACTGGAGATCGAGCCCACAACCCAGGCATGTGCCCTGACTGGGAATCAAACCATGACCTTCTGGTTCATAGGTCGATGCTCAAACACTGAGCCACACAAGCCCAGCTGGATAGATAATTTTTGACAAAAGAGACAGAAACACACATGGAGTAAAGATAGTCTCTTCAATAAATGGTGCTGGGAAAACTGGAAAGCCACATGCAAAAGAATGAAACTGGATTATAGTTTGTCCCCATATACAACAATTAATTCAAAATGGATCAAAGACCTAAATATAAGACTTAAAACAATAAGTTACATAGAAGAAAATATATATACCAAACTTATGGACCTTGGTCATAGAGAACATTTTATAAACTTGACCCCAAAGGCAAGGGAAACAAAGGCAAAAATAAGTGAATGGGACTATATCTAACTAAAGAGCTTCTGCACAGCAAAAGAAACTGACAACAGAACAAAGAGGCAACTAACCATACAGGAGACGATATTTGCAAACAGTTGCTCCAACAAAGGCTTAATTTCCAAAATATATATAAAGAACTCATAAAACTCAATAAAAAAAAGAACCCAATAAAAAAAATGGGCAGAGGACCTGAAAATACACCGCTCCCAAAAAGACATACAAACAGCCAATAGGTATATGAAAAGATGTTCAACCTCACTAGCAATTAGGGAAATGCAGTTACCACCTCACACACATTGTATAAAACAAAAGCTACTGAGGTAATTTTTTATGTTTGGAGATGAGCATGCCTTTCCTCTAGGGCAGGGGTGGGCAACATTTTTGTGAGTGCGTGCCAAAACCAGAAAAATCTCTGACTCAAAATTCTTCTGCGTGCCAACCCTCATTTTTTGAGAACATGTTGCGTCTACTTGATATCTCTTAAGGTGTACGTATGTGAAAGACCTTGAAGAAATAATAAAATTCATTCAAGCGACAAAAACACAGTATATGATGATGAGACATACATTTATTTTTTAATGTATACATGTACACTGATAGTCCGACAGAAAACTTTATGACTCCGTTTGATATTATCAGTGGGACTTTTGCTGCTGCATCACTGATGACAGAGATTTTACATCAGGTTTATATTTCGTGACCTTCAAAGATATGCACGAGCTACTATTTTCATCAGTCAGGCTACTCCTATTATGAGACTTAACAAAATTCATCACTGAGAACAAAGATTCACAAGTGTAAATAGAAGATTATAAGAGAGGGTTTCGCGTGCCAGCAAAAGTTACTGGCATTCCATGTTTGGCACACGTGCCAGGGGTTGTCCACCCCTGCTCTAGGGCCTAGAGTCTACTAGGCCTTTATTGTGGGAATTTTCATTGATCTGGTCATTAACTGACCTGGGTGTGAATTTGCTGTTAGTGGCCACCCTCAGTGCATTAGTGCCTTCAGATTCCTCCAGTGAACTTGTGTTTGTCTCCCCACCTAACCTCATGTCTTCCTTTTGTGCCTCTTCCCAGGGAAAGTCTGTCTTTTGAGCTCTCCCAGCTATATCCCACTTTTATTCATTGTTTTTAGTCAATTCTTGTTTGTTTGTTTTTTTAAAAAAAGGCTTATTAAATGGTGGTGGACTGTGGGGTGGTGTCTTTTCTGATGTCAAGTCTCAGGCAGGCACTGTGCTCTTGGGTTGTATCACAATGGCCTTCACAAGCCAGGCAGGGCCTCTCCCCATTCCCACCCCCCCAGATGCAGCTGGTTCCCACCAGCATCCACTGGCTCTGATTCAATGCCCTTCCCTTGCAGAAGGGATTTGTTACCTACAGGGGATAAGGGAGATGGATCCATCCAGAGAATTTTTATTTCAGAGACTGTTTTTATTTCTAGATGTGTCTTTTATTATTTTTACTAGAGGCTCAATGCACAAAATTCATGCACTCGGGGTTGGGGGGGGGCGGTTCCTCAGCTTGGCCTGCACACTGTCGCATTCTGGGAGCCCCCAGGGGGGAGTGGGCCTAAGCTGTCAGTCAGACATCCTTAGCACTGCCACAGGGGCAGAAGAGGCTCCTGCCACCACCACTGCACTTGCCAGCCGTGAGCATGGCTTGTGGCTGAGTGGTGCTCCCCCTGTGGGAGCACACTGACCACCAAGGGGCAGCTCCTGCGTTGAGCTCCCTGGTGGTCAGTGCACATCATAGTGAGGGGTTGAGCAGCCCTAGTATATCATTAGCATGTTATTTTATTTTATTTATTTATTTTGTTGTTGTTATTAGTTGATTTATTGGTGATAGTCATTTTTACAGGTGTGAGGTGATATTTCATTTGTTTTATTTTTATTTTTATTTTTTTATTGCTTAAAGTATTACAAAGGGTATTACATATGTGTCAATTTTTCCCCCCGCCCTAGACAGTCCCCTAGCCTCCCCTATCCCCCAGTGTCTTATGTCCATTGGTTATGCTTATATGCATGCATACAAGTCCTTTGGTTGATCTCTTACCCCCCTATAATAGAGACCATTATAAACTTTTGAACAATGATAGATACAGAGGCAGAGCTGCCTCAAACAGATTGTCAAACTGCAGCGGGAAGGCCGGGGAGGGTTGGGGGGCAAGAGGTAGGGGGGTAAGAGCATGTTATTCTTTGATTGGTTGAATGGATGACCAGTTGACTGGACACTTAGCATATTAGGCTTTCATTATATAGGATATTTTCCATTTTATTCGTTTATTATGCCTTTTCCCCTGCCAATCCTTGAGCATATTTATCATGGGTGTTTTAACATCCTTGCCTGATAAGGCCATATGTTTTCTTCACCATTTTTCTTTTTCTATTGACTTCTTTCTCTCCTCATTATAGTTCAATATTGTTCTCTTTCTGGGTATGTCTGGTAATTTTCACCAGAGGCTGAACATTGTGGATTTTATTTTAAGTGTTTGAGTTTGTTGCACATCTTTTAAGAATGTTAATTTTATTAAAAGAGGCAGTTAATTTACTTGCAGGTCGTCTTAATCCTTTGAGGTTTCTCTTTAAGCTTTATTATGGGTTAGAGTAGTACTAGTCCAGGGCTAGTCACTACTAAAGTATGGTGGCCACTGAATGCCAGGTATTCATTCACAGGAACTCTGAACTCTGGATGATGAACTCAGATTCCTCTAGTGTGTCCTCTGGGAACGCTTCAGACTAAGCTCCCTGATCCCTCTCCACTGGGCCTTGTAGTTTCCCCCCGTGCAGTTCAGCTTCATAGAAAACGACAGACTCACAGGGACACTATGTAGATTCCTGGAGCTCTTTCCTCAGCCTTCCTTCCTCTCTGAAACTCTGCCCTTCAAATTCCACCCTCCTTCATCTTCCCAAACTCAAATCATTCATCACATCCACCTCCCTCTGCTTGTGACCTCCTCTTGTGCACCATGTTTGAAAGAGGCCATTCAGGCAGAAATCCAAACCAATCACAGGGCTCCTTTAGCTTCTGCTGTTTTCCTAGGAATCACAGTCCTATAGGGCGTGCTGTTCAATATCTGACAGCAGTCACCTAGATATGTTTCCTGTGTTCTAGTTGTCCACCTTGTAGGCTGTGTCTGTTACCAATTCCTCTATCCCAGGCGAAAGCGAAAGTCACAGCTCAACTCTCTCCAGCACTTCTATTGGACCACATGCTCCAGAATGGACCAAGGATAACTTCTCTGACAGTGACTTTGCATGAACTCATGTTCTGAAGCCCAGATGTGCATCTTCTTTCTGGAAGACCCTTAGCACTAGGTGACTGTGCTGCTTGTCGCTGGATGTAAGGATGCAGAGTCAGAGTTTGGGCGCATACAACCACAATCCTCAGTGCTCTTAGAGTGCTGCATTTGGAACCAGACTGGGACAGATCCAAACTACTTAGTCAAGGACAGGAACAGTAAGTCTAAACTGCCACTTCTTCCCTGCTTCCATGACACCATCACCGCTCCCTGAACCTACATCTATGTCATCATATAATTCTGATTAACTAACTAATAAAGGCCGGGAGGGGGGAACTCAGGCTCAGTTCCCTAAAGGGTTGGATTACACGGTGGCATTATTTGGAAGTTGATGGCTGCTATAGCTTATCGATGGCTCTCAATGGCTTGGTTACCTCTTAGGAGGAGGTGGCCTGAGGTAAGATACTCCCTCCTGGGCAGTGAAGAATTTTAGTAAGAGGCCAGTTTGAGCCGTGGGCACTGTAGCAAATCTCACCAACTCCATGCCTTAGTCATCTAGGAGATCACAACAGGCCACTCTTCCTGACCTCTCTTCTTGAGAAATAACTGAGGTGTCTTAATCTTCAAGGAAAGACATGAAAAGGGCCATAGGTATTTTTTAATATATTTTATTGATTTTTACAGAGAGGAAGGGAAAGGGATAGAGAGTAAGAAAAACATCGATCCGCTGCCTCCTGCACACCAGCTACTGGGAATGTGCCCACAACCAAGGTACATGCCCTTGACCGGAATCGAACCTGGGACCCTTCAGTCCTCAGGCCGATGCTCTATCCACTGAGCCAAACCAGTTAGGGTGAGAGGAACCATATTGAAGTCTGGGAGCCGAGGTCCCTGATTCACCCCCTGGAGGAGAGTCCCTCCCTAAGGCTCACCACCTGCCTGTTGCTACATTAGTGAGATATAAACTTCTGTGTCTGAGCCAACATACACTCTGGGGCGATTTATTACTGCAGTCTGGCCTGCTCTAATAATATCAAAAGAAAAAAGTGTGTGACACATCATTTTCACTTATAAAACGGGAAAAATCCAAGAAGTATGATAATGCACTCTCACACATTGGTGGGAGTTTACATTGATAAACTTTTATAGAGGGACATTTGGCACTGTCAATCAAAATGACAATGCTCAGTCTTTGGTCAGTAATTCCATCTCTAACCATTTATTTTGCTACATCTTGAACATGTGGAAAGTAATGCAAGTATAAAGCTATTTGTTGGTTTGTAGGAGGAAAGATGGAAAACTACCTCAATGTCTATCACTATCAGACTGCTACGGAACTATTTTCAAAATGAGAAGATATTACATTCAGATATGAAAACACCTCTAAGATACATGGTTGATTGGGAAAGGCAGACTGTATAGCAGACTGTGGCTCGCGTTAATAATGGAGAGCTATTCGGGTGACAGGTGGAGACAGGTGTTTGCTGGTGTGTGTGGAGAGTCTTTATGGAAGGACAGCCAGGGGCTCTCACAGTGATGCCTCCTGAGAGCACACCTGATAGATGTCAGTTCAGGTTGGGGGACAGAGACACTTCCTACTGTCATACTCCTCTGTGTTGAGGTTTTTGTCAGGAATGTGTGGTAACTATTTAAAATAATTTTAATTTCAAACAAACCAAAAAAGGGGGAGGAGAGAATAAATAAGAATGTAACTATTTTAATGGTTTCTCATGGACTAGACGCACATAAAATGATCCTCTTGAGAAACCAAGATGGCGGCATAGGTTAATGCCGGAGATTGCTGCCTCGAACAACCAATCAAAAATACAACTAAAAGACGGAACGGACATCATCCAGAACCACAGGAAGGCTGGCTGAGTGGAAATTCTACAACTAGGAGGAAAGAGAATATCATACCCAGACTCAGAGGAGGCGCAGTGCTGAAGTGAAATACTAAGGTGCGGAGTGCGGGCGGAGTGGGCTGGCGGCGGAGGGTGCGGTTGTTGTTTTCAATCGGGAGGGAGTTTCAGACTCTGAGCTCCAGATCCGGGCGAGTCTCTAGGGACCCAGACTCAAACGGGAGAAGCAGGACTGTCTGGCTTCGGTCGGAACTCGAAGGCAGCTTTCTCTTCGAGGGTTGCAGCGGTTGCTGGGATTCTGCGAGGCAGAGCCCCTAGGGACGGAACTGAGAGCAGCCATAACTGCTCGCTCCACCCACCCTGTAGATCCCCGGGGACCCACCCCGCCCAAGCCCTGGGCAGAGCCTTTTGCCATTTGGCCTCAGGCAAACGCTAGATTAGCACCGCCCTAGAGATCCAGCACAGAAGCTCTCCCACTGCAGACAAAGCTGACGCTCATAGCCAGTTAGCCTGGAGGTCAAATCACCCCAGGTATTGCTGACAACAATCAAGGCTTAACTACAACAAGACTGCGCACAAAGACCACTAGGGGGTGCACCAAGAAAAGTTAAAAAAAATGCGGAGACAAAGAAACAGGACACAAATGTCAGAAATGGAAGATATAGAGCTCAAAACCACACTTTTAAGGTCTCTCAAGGACTGTCTAGAAGCTGCCGATAAACTTAGCAAGGCCCTCGAAAAGACTGGTGAGAGCGCCGATAAATGTAGTGAGATTTTCAAGAAATCTAATGAGACCCTCGATGTTGTGATAAAGAACCAACTAGAAATTAAGCATACATTGACTGAAATAAAGAATATTATACAGACACCCAACAGCAGACCAGAGGAGCACAAGAATCAAGTCAAAGATTCAAAATGCGAAGAAGCAAAAAACACCCAACTGGAAAAGCAAAATGAAAAAAGAATCCAAAAATACGAAGATAGTGTAAGGAGCCTCTGGGACAGCTTCAAGCATACCAACATCCGAATTATAGGGGTGCCAGAAGATGAGAGAGAGCAAGATATTGAAAACCTATTTGAAGAAATAATGACAGAAAACTTCCCCCACCTGGTGAAAGAAATAGACTTACAGGTCCAGGAAGTGCAGAGAACCCCAAACAAAAGGAATCCAAAGAGGACCACACCAAGACACATCATAATTAAAATGCCAAGAGCAAAAGACAAAGAGAGAATCTTAAAAGCAGCAAGAGAAAGAAACTCAGTTACCTACAAGGGAATACCCATACGACTGTCAGCTGATTTCTCAACAGAAACTTTGCAGGCCAGAAGGGAATGGCAAGAAATATTCAAAGTGATGAATACCAAGAACCTACAACCAAGATTACTTTATCCAGCAAAGCTATCATTCAGAACTGAAGGTCAGATAAAGAACTTCACAGATAAGAAAAAGCTAAAGGAGTTCATCACCACCAAACCAGTATTATATGAAATGCTGAATGGTATCCTTTAAGAAGAGGAAGAAGAAGAAAAAGGTAAAGATACAAATTATGAACAACAAACATGCATCTATCAACAAGTGAATCTAAGAATCAAGTGAACAAATAATCTGGTGATCATAATAGAATCAGGGACATAGAAAGGGAATGGACTGACTATTCTTGGGGGGGAAAGGGGTGTGGGAGATGCGGGAAGAGACTGGACAAAAATCGTGCACCTATGGATGAGGACAGTGGGTGGGGAGTGAGGGAGGAGGGTGGGGTGGGAACTGGGAGGAGGGGAGTTATGGGGGGAAAAAAGAGGAACAAATGTAATAATCTGAACAATAAAGATTTAATTAATAAAATAAAATAAAAATGATCCTCTTTTCTTTAGGATTATCAGGCAGGATCTCATGAAAACATTTGAGCTGATGATGAGGGCAAAATAGCAGCTGGGAATGTGTCTGGAATTCAGACCAGATCCATCCTCCCCGCCCACTCCTCACCGCCTCTCCCAGAGCCGGGCATTTTCCCCTGGCCTCCCTTCCTCTCATGTGCTAAGTGGGGCATGAAGCTGGCGTTTCTTTGACATACTCCCTCCCCAGTCCATATCCATCAAAGTGCTTTTGATTTTATTTAAAAGCATCTCAGAGAAAGACTGCCTTGTTGAGAGCTATGTTTGAATCCGGCCACTCTGCCCTATACTCATACTGATATTGCTTAAGAATTATACATGCCCACATTCCTCACACTTGTGGCAAATCATTATATTGTAGATCAGCCTAATGTACTTTGTGAATCAAAACTTACTGTGAGGAGAAGTACATATAAACTTCCTTTTATTTTGGTACGAAAGGCTTTCACTGGAAGTGAACGCACAAAACTAGCAGCTCAAACACTCCGGATGTGAGCAGTGAGTAATGACCACAAAGGACATTTGCTGTCATGTGCCCCAGCTCCTGGAGAAGGAGGGGCTGCCTTGGCTGAGGAAGTGGTTACTAGACCAGGAGTAACCAAACATGGAATGTTGCTGTAAAGGGGATCCACAGACGCAGTATTTACATTAACCCAGGAAATACTTCCCCTCCAGCCCCTGAGTAGACGTGAGGCAGCGTCACTTGTCTCCAGCAAACTAAGCCACTTAGTCTGGTCCAGAAAGCAATTCCTTAGAAGAGCAACACATACACAGAACATCAGAGCAATAATCTCCACCAGCCATGTGTCTAATCCACAGGAAAGAGCAGGAGTTGACTTGAAGACGGAAAGAATTTAAACATAAATAGATGCCCTGTCATTGAATAGGATGGCCTGTATCAATTTCCTGAACCATACTCATTGATTTGGTGTTGCTTTCATCTAACTATTGATAAGATTATTTTATAAGTAAAATGTTTCTGCTTTCTTCAAGAATAATAAATGTACAAAAATAGCTATTAATAAAGGGGGGTATTCTAACAGATGTTTATAAATGATTATAAAGCTAAACAATTAAAACAAATGTATACTGCTAACAAAACAAGGGCAACTGTGGAATAAAACTAACTTCACAGAACAGAACTAATTTATATAAAAACAATGATATTGAGAAATTACTATATTTCTAAGAAGCAGCTAATCTCTTGAGAAAATTTGGGGATGGGAGACAGAGATAAATCTAAGAAGCTCTCATGCTGTAGGTTATAGTCTTTGCTTCTCTGTGGCAGGAGGAGGCAGAAGGGCCGACTTCACTCTTCTGGAGTCCATCTGGCTTGGGGGTGACGGGCAGTAGCTTGTGGGGACTGGAAATCAGTGGGTGTGAGGGTCAGGACACAAGTGTTTGAGGCTGAGAGATGTGTTTACCATCAGGCCCCTCTGGGGAGCGGAAGGAAAAGCGCTCTGTGGGGAGGAAACTGTGGGGAGTGAAGAACTTCTAGTGTGAGATGTTAGGGAAGAAGACAGTTTAGAAGACTTTTCAATCATTTTTCTTGGTGTCAGAAACATAATTCAAATTTGAAATTTTTCAAGAGAATGCAATAAAAGTTTAATTGTTTGTCAATATATGCCAGGCAATTTACTCTTGCTTCTTTAAAAGAATGCCACACTGGCTACCATCAACAAATCAACAAATGACAAGTGCTGGGGAGGATGTGGAGAAAGGGAACCCTAGTTCACTGCTGGTGGGAATGCAGACTGGTGCAGCCATTATGGAAAACAGTATGGAGTTTCCTCAAAAAATTAAATATGGAACTGCCATTTGACCCAGTGACCCCGCTTCTAGGAATATATCCTAAAAAACCCGAAGCACCAATCAGAAAGAATGTATGCATCCCTATGTTCATAGCAGCACAATTTACAATAGCTAAGATCTGGAAACAGCCCAAGTGCCCGTCAGTAGATGAGTGGATAAAAAAGCTGTGGTGCATTTATACCATGGAATACTAGGCAGCAGAAACAGAAGGATCTCTTACCCTATGAGACATGATGGAGGAACTTGGAGCATTTCATGCTAAGTGAAATAAGTCAGTCAGAGAAAGACAAGTATCACATGATCTCACTCATATGTGGAGTCTAAGTAACAAAATAAATTGATGAACGGAGTTGATCTAGAGACATGGAAGCTTGGAACAGAGTGGGAAATCTCAGAGGGAAGGCGGGGGAGGATGGGTGGCTAGTAATCAATCAAAGACCTTGAATGCATATATGCAAAACCCATGGACACAGACAATAGGATGTTAAAGGCCTAAAATGGGGGAGCAGGGGGGTGTAGCTGGAGGGGGCCAATGGAGGAAAAAGGGAGACATATGAAATACTTTCACATAAAAAAACTATTAAAAAAATAAAAGAATGCCACACTGGGACTATATTCAAGGACAGAACAGTTATCATACCTTCACATTGAATAAATTAAGGATGCAGTGCATAATAAAATTGAAATTTTAATTCAGCAAGTGAGGGAAATTTACTATAAATAACATTGTGTCAATTGGTTAATTACTTGGAAAGTCAAAAAAAAAGTCCATATTTAAACACACACATGAATGATACTGAGATGAATGTAAAGCTCAAATGTACTCAGCCAGTGTGGCCAGTGGTCAACTGTCTACCTATGAACCTGTAAGTTACAGTTTGATTCCCAATTAGGCGCATGCCCTGGTTGTGGGCTCGATCACCAGTAGGGGGTTTGCACGAGTCAGCAGATCAATGATTCTCTCTCATCATTGATGTTTCTATCTCTCTCTCCCTCTTGCTTCCTCTCTGAAATCAATAAAAACATATTTTTTTAAAAGTTCACATGTGAAAGAAGAAACACCAAGCATAGAAAAAATGTGATATTTATTTCATTAATAGATGGTGAAATGATTTTAAACAACAAAGTGAAGAGAAAACATAGAGAAAAACATTGTTATACTATATTTTTTTAAGTTTGTATTTAAAAATCATGACATGTGCAACCACAAGTTACATAAAAAGCACAAATTAATATATGAAATGATTCTTTTTTTACACATAATTTTATTGATTTCAGGGAGGAAAGGAGAGGGGGAGAGAGTGAGAAACATCAATGATGAGAGAGAATCATTGATCAGCTGCCTTCTGCATGCCTCATACTGGGGATGGAGCCCACAACCCAGGCATGTGCTCTTGCCCGGAATCAAACCCGGGACACTTTAGTCTGCAGGCTGACACTCTATCACTGATCCAAACTGGCTAGGGCTGAAATGATTCTTAATCATTAAGCATTCAAGCTATTCAAAAAGTTCTTAAGATGCAGCATATAAAACTTAATTGAGCAAAAGCTACTGTTCATTTTCTACAATTGAGTACGAACTTGCAGATGACAACTCCCTGTATTGTCTCCCTCTCTAGGTCAGAAGTCTAGGCAGGGCTCAGCTGGCTCCCGCTGAAGGTCTCAAAAGCAAGTCACAAGCTGAGGCTGTAGTGCTCATCTGAGGTTTGGCGTTACCTTGCAAGCTTGCCAGCTGGGAGCAGAATTGGTTTCCTTGCCTGTGTCAAGTCACTGCTTCAGGCTGGCTGTCAGCAGGGCGTCACTCCCAGCTCCTAGAGGCCCCTCTCAGATCCTTCCACTGGCCCTCCCATATCCCAAGTCCAAAACAGAGAACCTGCCTCATAAGAACCTCTCTCAGGAAGAGTTCAGTCCCATTAGGGGCTCAGCTAAAATCCAAATCTCATCTAAATCTTGTTAGCTTGAAGTGCAAATTCTCACCACTGCAGGACCTGGAGGTGTGACAGTCGGCAACTTGACAATGCCTAGTTTATAGGGATGATGGAGTCATGAGGTGGTTTATTAACTGATATCTATGGTGAGAAGGCTAAAAAGGGCTAATTCCAATGTAACCCTGATATTTGGGGAGCTAGCAATCTGAATCCATGCCAGCAAGATCAGTGTACATTCTTGATAACCTATAATTGAGTCACTACCTCCTTCCCAGCAACTGGTCTTAGAGAACCTGTTACAGAGGCCATAAAACTGTGAACAGAGCACTGCCCTAGTGGGAGGGTTATTAACGATGGTGCCAGGTCAAACCATCAGATATGGCCCGGAGACCCCCAAAACCTGGGGGCCTTCTTGCCAGGCCAGCGAAAAGAAACGTAATTCATATTTGCGGGACAAAGACCACAGGGAGATATAAAAGAGAAGCCCCCTGCATGTTTCTTCACTTAGATTTGGAAAGTTATTCCCTGAGTCCATTGGCGTAAATAAACAGTGTCACTCCTTTTCTCTAAAGTGTCACTTGGTTTCTCTGTTGTCTTCTGCAACAGTGAACCAAGTATGCAATTGTCACTGCATTCCCGGAGGTAGGGATACGGAAGCACATGGATCTGGTGAGATTTAGGGATTTAACTAGAAGACCTGGGTGCTATTTTTTCAACCAAAAACAACTTCTATGGCAGGACACTGAGAAGACACACCTAAGCAGGTACTAACCACACCTGTAGGAGCCCCTCTTCACCAACACGGAGATAACAATGAAGGCACTATTACTGGTGTCATCTGCACTCTACTTATTTATATTTTACATACTTTATATATTTTATGTACTGGAATACTTTATAAAGTTAATTTCATCTCCAATGAATTTACATTCTACATGTTGAGTTGCTGCCCATCTCTTACTCTCTTCCTCCCTCTGCACTCCCCTCTCCCCATCTAGCTGCCTCCTCCCAGCCCTTCAGCTCCCAAATCTAAACCCCAGTCCTTTGATGGCCATTCAGGTTTATTGCCTTGTGGTCACATCTAGGACAACAACAGTCCTCTCAGGGCAGTGTGGTGGGCTTGTGATGGAGAAGCTATTCTCTATCCTCTCATCTCTCTTTCTCTGTCATACACAAGTGTTTGGAAACATTTCCCTCCACCTCCCTTAAAGGCAGGGAAGCTCAAACTCAGCCCCCAACTAGAAGCAGAAAGTCTGCCTTGGCTCTCCTTCCTGCATAAAACATTCTGGTTTCTTTCCAACTTATTTAAATTGGCTCTTTTTAAATATAGTTGTATTAAGTATTTCTTCTACGTACGTTTAGTACCACTTCAAATGGTGCTACATTCTTACTTCAATCATCAAACTCATGATATTCCACTGTATTTACAACTATTTCTATCCATTCCGTTGTTCTCTCCTTTCTGAAATCCTTCTGTTATCATTGTCTTTCTGTTTGGGGAGCTTCCCTCAGCCATTCTTTAAGGGAAGATTTGCTTGGAACAACATTTTCCTAGTTTTCCTTTGTCTAACCTAAGAATGTCTTTATTTCCCTTCATTCCTGAAGAATATAGATATGGAATTCATGGGAAAGAATTCTTTCAGCACTTAAAAGCATTGTACCACTTCTGTGTAGCCTCTGTGGTTTCAATGAGAAATCCATGGTCACATAATTTGATGTCCCCTGTAGGTGTTGTATCACTTCTCTGGCTGCCTTCACGGTATTATTTTTTTGTCTTGCGTTTCATAAATTTAATAATCCATGTGTCTTGGCATAGATTTTATTTGAGTTTATCTGATTTGGCTCTTGTTCAGCTTCTTAAATCTGTAGGATTATGACTTTATTTTTTTATTATGTCTTTATCCAAAATTGGGAAAGTTTTAGCCATTATTCTTTGAATCCTTTTTTAGCCCCACACTCTTTTTCCTCTTCTTCTGGGACTCCAATGATGACGATGTTAGATCTTTTCCAATCTATTTTCTCTCTGTTGTTCAAATCGAATAGATTTTATTGATCTGTCCTCAGGTTCACTAATTCTACCCTCTGTCATCTCCACTCTACAATTAAGTCCACATAGCAATTACTTTACTTAATTCCTTTTTCAATTCTATAATTTCCATTTTATTCTTGTTTATAATTTTTATTTATTTACTTAGATTTTTTATTATTTTCATTTCTTTTGAGATAATTGATAGTTGCTTATTTTCATAAGAGCCATTTTGTGATGGCTGCATTAAATTTCTTTTCATATACTTTCAACATCTAATTCATCTTTTTATCGATTGACTGTCTTTTCTCATTCAAGTTATTCTCATCTGATTCTTGGTATGACAGCAGCAATATTTTATTATATTCTGGACATTTTGGCTATTGTAGTGGAGACTCTGGATCCCATTCATGTCTTTTCTTTTAGCAGACAGTTCCTCTTTGGGGGCTTAGCACATGTTTCCTGGCCTACTTTTGGGAGCTGCCGTTCTAAAGACAGTTTTGTTTTCAGAGCCCTTATGGTGCTGTCCTGTCTGTTTCATTTACGTTGTTATCATTGGGCTCCCATTCAGTCCCAGCTTGTGCCATAACTGGAGGTGGATGGTGAGGGATGAGGTCAAGCAGCCTGGGGAAAGGAAGGAATTTCCTTGATCTGGTCCCCAGGCTCCCTACAACTAAAAGGCTTCTTGCTTGTTCTTTGTGGTGCCACAGAATGGGAAAGATCTCCTCCCTGGGCTGCCTCCCGCTTCTCAGGGGGAAAAGTCAAGACTTGTTTGGCCTGGGTCACCCTCTTTCTCCAAGTGACCATGAGACACTGAGCCTGCTAGTGCAGCTGGGTGAGAGTGGGGAATGGGGTTCCACATGGAGTCTTTGTTATTGCTAGCACATGCCCACCTGCAGCCCCTTTTTTTGTTTCTTCCTCCTTTTCCAATTCATCTATGAGAGTTGCATCTGTATAAGTAGATGGATTTATCTGGACCACTTTGACCAGAGTTCTTCATTTGTCCCCTTGTGGTTATTCTTTGTTTCATGTTTTGGGGGTTGTACTTATTATTGTCTTTTTATTTTTGTTGGGGCTTTTGTTTTTCTCTTGCCCCTTGTTATAAAAATACCCCCAGCCAATGGTTCTGTTTCTGCTATTACAGTTGCAAAAATTTCATAATCCTGGAATAGTTTACAGGTTAATTTCTTACCTTGGTATTTTTGCATAAGTAGAAAGTCAAGTTTTATTGTCTCATTTTTGACAATGGAAGAAATAGTTTCCCTTACATTAATAAGTAAGGAAAGTGAAGCCACAAAGAGAGGTCAGAACTTTGCTCATTTGTCAATGACCTGAGCAACTACATTGCCAAATCAGACAATGGTTTTCAAATATTGGAAGGATATTTTCTCCTATTCACACTGTATGGCTACAAACATGATACACTTTGTTTTTAACAAAACTGTATTTAAATTTATTTTTACTGATTTCAGAGAGGAAGGCAGAAGGAGAGAGAGAGATAGAAATTCCAATGATGAGAGAGAATCATTGATCAGCTGCCTCTTGCACACCCCACACTGGGGATTTAGCCTGCAACCTGGGTATGTGCCCTGACTGGGAATTAAAGTGTGACCTCCTGGTTTATAGGTCGATGCTTAACCACTGAGCAACACTGGCCGGGCATGATACACTTTTAAGTTTTAGCTGCATGACTTTTTAAAGTCTGAACCAGGTTTTGCAAACCACAGACAGTGGGCCTGCCACCTGTTTTGTGAGTGAGACGTTACTGGGACACATTGCTGACTCACTTATATGTTGTCTATGGCAGCTTTACCACCTCAACAGCAGAGCTGTGTAGCTGTGACAGAAAATATATGGCCTGCAAGCCATAAATATTTTCCATCTGTCCTTGAAAATAAAATTTCTTGCCTAGTAGGGAAAAAATGACAGGCTCAAATTGGTTAATTTGAGCAGATTTTAATAGAATGTAAAATTAAAAAAAAAAAATTTTAATATTTTTATTGATTTTTTACAGCGAGGAAGGGAGAGGAATAGAGTTAGAAACATCGATCAGCTGCCTCCTGCACACCCCCCACCGGGGCTGTGCCCGCAACCAAGAATCGAACCTGGGACCCTTGAGTCTGCAGGTCGACGCTCTATCCACTGAGCCAAACATGTCAGGGTTAGAATGTAAAGTTTTTAATAAAAATTGTAAAAGCTCTCATCATCAGAGTATAGACAAAACATACGGACAGAGGGATATCCTGAGCTAGGGACAGCAGGGGCACTGGTACATCCCTCAAGCTTGAAGGGATGAGGGGAGAGGGTGATAAAATGGCCCTGGAGACAGAGAGGACCAGCAGGTAACGCACCTGACCTTTTAGTGAGGAAAACTGCCAGGCTTCCATGAGCTGCCCAGAGTGTGGTGGAAAAGACTAGCCCACTTTCCTCCCTTCCCCCATCCCCCTGAGAACCTCTTCATTGTCAGAGCAAGCCAGGAGCCAGGAGGTAATTCCATATGGATCAGCTACTGGGGGCACTGAGCAAGGCAGAGAAGGGTGGGGGATCCAACGGAGGGGTAATAGAACAACAGGGTGTGGGGACCTTGGAAACTGGGAGAAAGAGGGTCACAGATTGGAGGGGGAGAAGGAGGTAAAGCAAATTCAAATCAGTCATTTGAGTGGTTTCTCCTATTTTTCAGAAACTCAGAAACAAGGGTGATTTGAAAAGAAGCTTGTCAAGCACTGGCTGGATTTCAGGACTATCCTATATAATAAAAGCCTAATATGTGAAGTGTCTAGTCAACCACTTGACCATTCAACCAATCAAAGAGTAATATGCTAATGATATGCTAAGGCCACTCAACCACTTGCTATGACATGCACTGACCACCAGGGGGCAGACAGTTGATGGGTCGACCAGTTGCTATGACATGCATTGACCACTATGGCGCAGATGCTCCAACCAGTAGGCTAGCTTCTGCTGGGCTCTGGCTGATCGGGACTGAGTGAGATGGGCCGGACACGCCCTGGAGCCCTCCCGTGGTCCCTCTCTGGACCTGATCATGCACTGGTGGGGTCCCTCTGTCTGGCCTGTGTCCTCTTACATGCCAGGACCCCTCAGGGGATGTCTGACTGATGGTTTTGGCCCAATCCCTGCAGTAGGACATCCAGCAGTTGGATATGCCACCTGCAATCTGGGACCCCTCACTCCTAACTGGCTCTCTGCTTGCTCCAAACCACCCACCTGCTCGCTCTTACCGCCTGCCTGCTCACTCCTTACCACCTGCCTGCTTGCTCTTTACCACTCGGTCACTATGATGCACACTGATCACCAGGGGGCAGATGCTCAACATAGGAGCTGCCCACTGGTGGTCAGTGTGCTCCCACAGCAAGTCACCGCTCAGCCAGAAGCCGGACTCATGGCTGGCAAGTGCAGCGGCAGTGGCAGGAGCCTCTCCCACCTCCACCGCAGCATTAAGGAGCAGCAAGCCAAGCAGTAAGGAGTGAGCAGGCAGGTGGTAAGGAGCGAGCAGGAATGTGGTAAGGAGCAAGCAAGCCGGCAGTAAGGAGCAAGCAGGCAGGCAGTTAGGAGCAAGCAGATGGGCAGTAAGGAGACAGGAGTCCCAGATTGCTAGAGGGATGTCCAACTGCAGGGATCGGGCCTACACCAGCAGTAGGACATCCCCCTAGGAGTCCCAGATTATGAGAGGGTACAGAGTGGGCTGAAGGACCCTCCCCCAGTGCACAAATTTCATGCACTGGGCCTCTAGTTTCTAATAAAATGGAAGGCATAGCTGTTTGTACAGAGTCAAATGTGCCCCAACCCCCTTTCCTCTCTTCTGCATACACACATGAAGTGCAAAGATTTTGAATGATCCTACTACTTGGTTTGTTACTCACTCTCATCATTAGTCCAAGTATATTTTTGTGTTTGTTTGTTTGTTTTCAATAATGTAATAAGCACTGGTGAATCCATCACCAGCACATGTATGAGAACTTGACAGTAACTCCACAACATATCAAAGTCCAGTAGGTCAAGCTCACTGACTATGTTAGTTAGTTTATATTTCTTCTTTTGCCTCATGACCTATGAAGAATTGAGAGGGATATAATAAAATATCTACTACAATGGCAGCTCTATTATTTTGTATCTGTATATTATATTAATACTTGTTTATATCTTTTATTGTTGTTGTATTAGATATACATATGTTTATATTTGCTATATTTTTCTTGATAAGGTAAATGTTCATCATTACAAAATGAGTCTTTCTGTCCTACAATGCTTCCTCCTTAAAACTTATTTATTCTTTATTTAAGCATCGTCGGTATACAATATTATATTAGGATAGTTTCAGGTGTACAATATAGTGACTTGACATTTTGATACCTTACATGTGATCACCCCACTAATTCTAGTGTTCATCTTTACCATCAAACTTATCACAATAGTATTGATGATATTCTCCTCCACCTTTTCATCCCATCCTTCCCCCCCTCCCTTCTGGTAACTAATTTTGCCTTTGGTCCCTGTTTCTGAGACTTGTTTTGTTTGTTCATTTGTTTTGTAAAAATATTTCTCTCTTTTCTGACACCAGCACCGCTTAGAGAGCAGACAGGAGTCCTGAGTAGGAGCGACAGGGAATTGAGAAAATGAAAGAGACAGACACAAAAACAGTAGGGAAAGCTGGGATAGGTGGGACAGCTGTCCTCTGATGGAGAGACAGGGACCCAGAGCTGATACAGCGCATTTATTTTATACAGTAAGATACCAGGAAGTTTTACTAAAGAAAATATGTGCATTCTTGTGGCGTCTTTGTAATCATCACTTCTGGATGGGCCCAGATAATCATGTTCGTTCCTGGTGCCTGGTTGGATTTAGATAATGAAATCCACCCCCTGGCACCTGAGCTTAAGGTCAGACTGACAATACACCTGCCTCTGGCAAGGTATGTTTCCAGGGCATGGCTCTGCCAGGTGCCACTGGATTCAGACAGCAATCAGCTCAGGGGCCTCTCCCAGGCGCTCTGTGCAGTTTTGGATTTTTAGATTCCACATGTAAGTGAGACCATAAGGTATTTGTCTTTCTCAGCTGTCAGAGCACTCCTGCATGGGAGCCCTGCATGAGCTCTGTTGCCGTGAGCTGCTCTGAGAGGCTGTGAGTCCATGTACCAGTATTCTTCTAAATTCTCCTATCCGACTGTGCAAGGGCTGGTTCTTCTCGAAACCCGTCCCTTGTACTAACTGTTGGGAACTTAGTCCAAGTTCCTCCTTTATCATTTGCTCACTAGTAACAGTTATTGGGTCCAAGCCCCTCTGCCTGGGGTTGGACCTCCTAGGATGCCGGGTCTCAGATGGAGAAGCCACCAGAGGTTGTGGGTGAATAAGAATGCATCTTTATTGCACAAGCCAGTGGCCACATTGCCATCAGACAAGACAGTACTCACAGCGAAGTTCATACAGGCAGGAAGCTGGACACAAGCTGGTGAACATATATCTTTCCCATAAAGCAGCATCAGTCTCTGTACTCACAGCTATTATCTGAGCAGCCACATGCTGCCTCCTTGACTTACCCTCTCACATCGTAGCTGTATCTGAGCTCCGGCTCAGCAGCTTCTCCTGTCTCTCCTGCACAGCTGCTCTCTCTAGCAGACTTCTTCTCACACACCATCCTAGCTGCTCTCTCTCCAAACTCGAGCAGTCTTCTCACTCCAGCCAACTCCAGCCAACTAACTAGTCAGTGACCTACTTTTACAACATTTAGATAAAGAAGGCTTCATGCCAACAGTGACATCAGTCATATTTGCTACAGAAGGGCACAGTGTACCGTATGTCCTTGCACCGACTCCTGGTATCTTGGCCTGATTAGGATTCCCAGGCTAAGGGCAGCCTTGACCAGCTGGCGCACTCTAAACAACGTCCTTACATCAGCCTACCTATTTCACTCTGGGTAATACGCTCCAGATCACCCATGTTGTCACAAAAGGCTATTTTTCACCTTTGTGTATCCATACCATTTTTGTTTAGTTAGTACTTACATGATATACCCATTCTAGCCTTTACACTCAATCTCTAAGATTGCGACGACAAACAGTAAGTTAGATAAAAATAATAAATTTAATGATGTCGATAGCTATCTTGTGGTTGCGTAAAAGAACATCCTTTTCTTAGTAAATACACACTGAAGTAGTTAAGGATAAAAAACTATGATATTACAATTTCAGAAACAAATACCAATGTATAGTTAGTGTAAACATGCTAATCTTATTCCTACAACTTTGTAAATTTTTACAACTAAAACAGAAAAAAATCCACATGAGGATATGAAAATATTACCTCCATAAAATAAAAGCAAAATTCTATGCAGAGGGATAATAAGAGGCCTAATGATTCTAAAAGTCATTTAAAATGATGATTGGGCAAAACTAACCAACTACATGCATTCCCTCTTGTTACTTTTAAATTCTCTCTCTTTTTTCTACTCTGGTGCATTTTCTAATGAACTTCAGATTTTTTTTTTCATAGCATTTCAAATATCTCTGAGAATAATGATTATTTGTTTGTTTGTTTTAAATTATTTTGTTGCCCTCCTTACCTCTGAGGTCATATTATTTTTGTTTTAGTCTCTCCTTATCACATTATTGGTTTTCCAAAAAATATCTATAGTTCAGTGTTTATTTCATGTTTTGAAATGAAGCACTTAAGGGTAGCTTGACATACTGTAGCAGTAAAGGACTTGCAAAAAGATGGGCTTCGGGTTTGTTTGGCTGATTTACTGGAAACATTATTGAAAGGTTCAGAGTGGGCTGGGGTCATGCATCTGTGACATGAGGCCATAATGTATCAAAGGAAATTTTATTTCAGGCATCTGGGTGCAGATGGGCTGAGTCTGAAAAAGGAGTCAACAGTGACTGAAGGGTGAGTCAGGCTTTTATTAGCCTCTGCTGGCTGCAAGCAGTTCTGCTGACGTACAGAGCTTGATTGGCGGGTCCTGTGCATCCTTGGCTCCTCCTGGCGCCAGATGTCCAGTGGTTGTCTAGGCTATGCTTTGCTCAAGGTTTCAAGCTTTCTGCAAGATATCTGCTAAGCACAATAAGTTTTCTCTGCCCCATTTTATTCTCTTAACCCTTTCAATTATAATGTGAAGTCTCTCTCTTTAGGTGACACATATATCCAAAATGGAAACTTTCAGTCTTTAAGTTAGGTGCAGAGCAAGGATATGGTAAGTAAATGACGATTCATCTATATATACAAAAGGCTAAGCAACCTTTCCGACCAAACGACTGGAATGACTAGAATGACAGGTTGACAAGTCTCTATGATGTGCACTGACCACCAGGGGGCAGACGTTCAATGCTGGTGGTCAGTGAGCTCCCACAGCCAACCTCCTCAGCCAGCCGATATCCTGCAATCCCTCCTCCTGGCCAGCCATGGGGCCAATTGGGGGACCCACACGTGCATGAATTCATGCACCAGACCTCTAGTGTTCTTATAGGGGTTGGAGGGGAGTTGAGGACCAACCATTCAATAAAGATGCTTTCAATTAACTCCTATAAGTACACAAAATTTTCAAGGACTAAGTGAATTATGGAAAAATTATATATAGTCTTCAAAAATAATTTATTAAAAGAATCTTCAATGACAAAATAAAATTATTTATCATATGTTAAAAAGTAGTTACAAATTAGCCCGTTTCCCTCTTATCCACTACCACTCCCTGGGACCCTAATTCACTTAGCTGACACTTACATTCACTTACTTCACATACTGCATACGTTTCAGGTGATGACAGACCACATGTACCATGGTGGTCCCAAAAGCTGTAAAAAGCTGAAAAATTCTTATCATCTAGCAAAGTCAAAGGATTAGACATTTTAGCACAGCGCATTACTCTCATGTTCGTGCTGATGCTGGTGTAAACCAACCTACCACACTGCCATTCATATAAAGGTGTATCACATTCAATTACCTACAGCACATAACACTTGATAATGATCTTAAATGACTATTATGTATTTATTTTTTATTTTTTTATTTCTTTATTGATTAAGGTATTACATATATGTCTTTATCCCCCATTAACCCCCGACCCCCCCCCAACTCATGCCCTCACCACCCTGGTGTCTTTGTCCATTGGTTAGGCCTATATGCATGCATACAAGTCCTTTGGTTGATCTCTCCCCCTTACCCCACCCTCCCCTACCTTCCCTCTGAGGTTTGACGGTCTGATCAATGCTTCTCTGTCTCTGGATCTGTTTTTGTTCATCAGTTTATGTTGTTCATTATTTTCCATAAATGAGTGAGATCATGTGATATTTATCTTTCTCTGACTGGCTTATTTCACTTAGCATAATGCTCTCCAGTTCCATCCATGCTGTTGCAAATGGTAAGAATTTCTTCTTTTTTATAGCAGCGTAGTATTCCATTGTGTAGATGTACCACAGTTTTTTAATCCACTCATCTGCTGATGGGCACTTAGAAAAGCCCACTGCATGGGAGGGCATATTTTCCAATGTTATTGCCAATAAGGGCTTAATCTCCAACATTTACAAGGAACTCATACAACTTAACAAAAGGTAGATAAACAACCCAATCAAAAAAAAAAAAAATGGGCAATGGACCTAAATAGATATTTTTTGAAAGAAGAAAAAAGAAAGGCCAAGGGACATATGAAAACATGCTCAAAGTCACTAATCATCCGAGAGATGCAAATCAAAACAACAATGAGGTACCATCTCACACCTGTCAGACTGGCTATCATCAACAAATCAACAAACGACAAGTGCTGGAGAGGATGTGGAGAAAAAGGAACACTCGTGCACTGCTGGTGGGAATGAAGACTGGTGCAGCCACTATGGAAGACAGTACAGAGTTTCCTCAAAAAACTAAAAATGGAACTCCCATTTGACCCAGGGATCCCACTTCTAGGAATATATCCCAAGAAGCCAGAAACACCAATCAAAAAGGATATATGCACCCCTATGTTCGTAGCAGTGCAATTTACAATAGCTAAGATTTGGAACAGACTGCTATGTATTTAGTATATTACAATGTTATTGCTATTTTGGACTGTACTCTTTCTACTTATTAAAAAAATGGTGGCTGTGAAACTATATGCTGTGTCAGCTGGCAACAGCCTCATGCATCTTGTTTACCATGTCTCTTTGTTGTATAATTTTCTCTTGAGCTTGATTAAATATCATATTGTTTTACAGGTTTGTAGTCTAGGAGCAACAGACTAGACATTACAGCCTAGTTGTGTAACAGGCTTTCCCACCTAGGTTTGTGTAAGTGCACTCTGTGATGTTCACACAATCACCTAACAACGCATTTCTCAGCACGTGTGCTCGTCGTTGAGCAGGGCGCGATTGTATTCTTGCAATTCCTGCTGGTGCAGGGCCACCCCCAGTTTAAGATCCAGGACCTGATGTGACTTGGAGATCTGAAGTGGTATCTGTCCCCTCATCCTCCTGCTGACCTTTGCCTCCCTCTTAGATCAGGGCAGTCTTGTAGAGGCCAGGACAGGGTACCTGGGAAGATGCACACACACACAAAGAGGCCTCCTACAACTATTTCCCTTCCCCAAAACTCTGTCATTTAAATCTATTCCAACATTCAAAGACATTGGTGACATAGAAACATTATAGAAGCTGTTCTTGAGGACATAATGGTTTCCTCTCCAGCCAATGAGGAGCAGATGTGAGGCAGCGTCACTTGTCTCCAGCAGACTGGCTCACTAAGAAGGCCAACAAGAATCCTAGAGCTGCAATTAGGGAGAAATGGTGCATAAAATGCACATATCAAGAAATGCGTAGAATCATTAGAACATTATGAACACATGTGAGGTCATATAGTAAAAGAGTTAATGGAAAGAAGTCCCATATTCTAAGATTTAAAGTAATAATCACATCCACTGGACTTTACAGAGCTGA
The DNA here is from genome assembly GCF_014108235.1 of Myotis myotis. NCBI lineage: Eukaryota > Metazoa > Chordata > Mammalia > Chiroptera > Vespertilionidae > Myotis > Myotis myotis. The sequence goes on along the minus strand of NW_023416331.1, from coordinate 2,877,033 downwards.
CCATGTGAATGCAAAGAACTCTCCAGAAGGATAGATGAGCAAGAATGGCCAAAAAGGGTTTTTATTTTGTTTGTTACTGCACTTATAGTTTCATTTTATAATTAACTTTATAATGCACTGCACTTTTTATTTTTCTATAATTATTCCTTTTATTATAGAATATTTTCTTGTTATGTGGAGGCAATTGTTACACAAATACTTCTGAAGTTCCTAAATACATTGTTTGGAAATATAACAGCTATTTTCTAACAACAGGATCGAGGAAACAATGGAAAGAGGGTCATTCAAACCCAGAGGGATGCCCTCGCCACACTCGACCTCTTGGACACACAGGATCTCTGCAGCCACAACACCAGTAGGAAGAGCTCGCCTACAGCCGGGAGTCAGCAGCACATGCCCCTGGAAGGTTAGACCACTGAGAAGGCGAGTAAGAAACACATATTTGGGGAAACAGGAGAGATGCTGTCTAGGGAACAAGAAATAAGTCCTGGAGACCCAGTGCACAGTGCAGTGAATATAGACAACAATATTGGGTTATAGTCATCAAACATGAAAATATATATATATTTGCAGAAAACTTTCTATTCATAATAGTAATAAGTAAAATACCAGGAAAGGAAATTAAACACATATGTAAAATCATGAAAAAAGTGGAAAATCCAATAATAGGCTTCTCATTATACTTTCTCCTTTTTTACAGCTTTACTGACATATAATTGACATACAATAACCTGCTCACGTTTAAAGTACAATTCCATGAGTGTGACATGGATACACACCCTCAGGGCCATCTCCACACTCAAGATAGTGAATATAGCCACCATCCCTAAAACTCCTTTGTGACCCTTTGTAAACCACCCCACCCCCAGTCCCCAAGCAATCACCAAACTGCTTTCCGTCAGTTTGTATTTTCTAAAATTTTATTTAAATCATATGAGAAATCTTTTTTCTGTCTTTTTTCATTCTTCATAACTATTTTGAGATTCAACCATGCTGAGTCATATCAATGATTTCCTCCTTTTGATTGTTGAGTGGTATTTCATCATCTACTTACTAGCATTGTTTCCAGTTCGAGGCTACTACAAATAAATCTTCTATGGACGTTCTGCACAAGTCTTTGTGCGTATATTTCCTCTTCTTTGGGGCAAGTACCTAGGAATGGAATGCTCTAAAAAATAGGGTATGTTTTACCTTTTTTAAAGTATATTTTTATTTATTTCAGAGGAGAAAGGAGAGGGAGAGAGATAGAAACATCAATGATGACAGAATCTTTCATCAGTTGCCACCTGCATGCCCCCGCCTGGGATCAAGCCGGCAATCTAGGCATGTGCCCTGACCAGGAATACAGCCATGACCTCCTGGATCATAAGTTGATGCTCAACCACCAAGCCGCACTGGTCAGGCTATTCAACTTTTTAAAAAGCTGTCAAACTGCACTAACTGGTTTGGCTCAGTGGATAGAGCTTCGGCCTGAAGACTTAAGGGTCCCAGGTTCGATTCCAGTCAAGGGCATGTACCTTGGTTGCCGGCACACATCCAGTGGGGAGTGTGCAGGAGGCAGCTGATCGATGTTTCTCTCTCATCAATGTTTCTAACTATCTATCCCTCTCCCTTCCTCTCTAAAAAATCAATAAAATATATTTTTAAAAAATAAATAAATAAAATAAAATAAAAAGCTGTCAAACTACATATAAAATCACCAAAGGATTTTGGTACATTGTACATTTCCACCAACATGTGAGAGAATTCTAGTTGTTCTACATCCTTGACAACTTTTGGTATGGTTGGTCTTTTTAATTTAAGGCTTTCTAATAAGAATGTAGTGGCATCTCTTTGTGAATTTAATTTTCATTTCTCTCATGTTGAGCATCTTTTCCCATCTGTATATCTTTTTGTTGTTGCTAATCCTCACTCAAGGATATTTTTCCCATTGATTTTTAAAGAGAGTGGAAGGGAGGGGAAAAGACAGAGAAACATCGATGTGAGAGAGACACATTGATGGTTGTCTTCCACACATGCCCCAACTAGGGCCAGGGATCGAGCCTGCAACCAAGGTATGTGCCCTTGACCAGAATCAAACGCAGGACCCTTCAGTCCATGGGCCAATGGTCTAACAACTGACCTAAACTGGCCAGGGCTGTATGTCTTCTTTCATGAAAGTGTCTGTTCAAGTCTTTTGACCATTTTTAATTGAGTTGTTTTCCTCTTACTATGAATTATATGTCCTTTATATATTAAAGAGAAAAGTTCTTTTTGTCAGATATTTCAAAACATGTTCCCACTCTGGCTTATCTTTTTATTTTTATAATCATATTTTTGGAAAACAAAAGTTTTTCATTTTTATATAGTCCAACTTATTGATTTTTTCTTTTGTAGATTATTATTTTGTTTGTTAATTACGAAGTTTTTGTCAATCCTGATGGCACTTGGGTTTTCTCATATGTTTTCGTATTGAATTTTTATAGTTTTCACTGTTATGTTTAAGGCTACGATCCATTTTGAGTTAATTTTTGTATGGTAACAAATTAGCATTGTTGCTGCTGATCAAGCTCTTAGGCAGTCCCCTCAGAGCAAAGTCTGCATAGACATCTCTGTGTTCTCAGTACTAATGCAATGCCTGGTATATATTGAGTGAAATAAGGGCCTAGGTTCAATTTCTGTGTATCCAATTGTCTCAGTATCATTTGTTTAAAAGATTATCATTTCCCTATTGAATTTACTAGTCACCTTTGTCAAAAGTTGATTATATCTATAGAGGTCTATTTCTGCAATCTTTATTCTGTTCCAATTACCTATATATATTTACACAAATACACTATCTTAATGTATCTATATACACATGTTTTCAAATCAGGAAATACAAAATCTCAACTTTATCCTTTTTTTAATTTTTAAATTATGTTCTTATTGAGTTTAGAAAAAGAGAGAGGTAGGGAGAGCAAGAGAGAGAGAAACATTGATTGGCTGCCTCTTGCACGCCCCTACTGGGGATTGAGCCTGCAACCCAAACAAGTGTAACCCGGACAGAACCCTCAACCGAGCCACCAGCCAGAGCTATCTTTCTATTTTAAAATTGCTTCTATTATTCTATGCCTTTTGCATTTCATATAAATTTAAGAATAAACATCAATTTCTTTAATAAATCTATATGATTTGAATTACAATTGTGTTGAAGCTATTCATCAATAGAAAAGGAATTGATATATTGACAATATTGATTCTGCCAGGCTTTGAACATGCTGTATGTCTCCATTTAATTTAGGTATCCTTTAATTTCTATCAAAACTGTTTTTGTAGTTTCAGTATACAGATTGTACACATCTTCTATCAAGTTTATCCTGAAGTGGCTTATATTTTTTATGATATTGTAAATAAAAGTTATAAATATTAATTTACTATTCATTGCTAGCATATAGAAATAAAATTGATAATCCTACTACCTTGCTAGACTAACTTTCTGCTTTTACTGGATTTTTTGAAGAGTCCATAAAATGGACTATTATAGGAAATTACAAACTATGGCCAGTGAGCCAAAACCAGCAAACCATTGTTTTTGTATGATTAATGGGCTAAAAATGGTTTTGCATCTTTAAAGGGTTGCATTTTCAATTGCTATATGTAAGTATATGCATAATATCCTTAATTTTGCCTCTTAAATAACAAATCCTAAAATGGTTACTATTGAGCCCTTTACCAAAACAGTTAGCTAATGCCCACATCATACTATCCATTGTTATCTATAATAAAGATAGTTTTATTTTGTTTTTTCCAATTAGCATGACCCTTACTTAGTTTTCTTGCTTTTTGCAGTAGGTGTACCTTCTATACTTTGTAAATATGTTTTTATTGATTTCATAGAGGAAGGGAGATGGATAGAGAGATAGAAACATCAATGATGAGAGAGACTCATTGATCAGCTGCCTCCTATACCCCCTCTAATGGGGATCGAGCCCACAACCCAGGCATGTGCCCCTGCCTGGAATATAACCCAGGAACCCTCAGTCCACAGGCTGGTGCTCTATCCACTGAGCCAAACCTGCTGGGGCACCTTCTGTATTATATTGACAAGTGGTGAGAGCAGAAAATCTTGGCGTTGGTCTGAATCTTAGAGGGAAAGCATTTATTCTTTCACCAGTAAGTTTGACGATAGCTGTAGGCTTTTTTAAGATCCAGTTCTCAGACTCGGAAAGTGTGTCCTATTCCTGCTTCCTGAACATTTCTGTCAGGAATAAGTGTTTGTCAAATATATTTTTGCATTAATTGAGCCAAATATTTTTTGGGTTTGTTTTCATCTGAAAATATGGTGAATTACATTGATTGGTTTTTGAATGCTAAAAGAACTTTGCATTTCTTGTACACGCTCCACTTGGTCATGCTGTATCATTCTTTTTACAAAGTCAGGCATAATTTGCTAAAAATTGTTACTATTGTTAAGAATGTTTGCATCTATCCTTATGGGGGATATTGGTCTGTAGTTTTCTCTTTGAATTCTAGTCTTTGTAAGTGATAACCAGGACGGTGAGCTGAGGGTTTTCCCCAGGGATGTGTCTCGAGACACCAAGGAATGAGCTCCACATACAAGAAGATTTAAGCAAAAACATGGAAAGTTTATTACAAGCAGACTCAGACTCCCCTCACAGGGAGGGGCCCAATAATGGGCTGCCCATTAAAGCCTGTAGTCCAGGGTATATGTGTGCTACAAGCCTGCTCTATGTCTATCCCTGTCGTCACCTGATTGATTCCCTCAATTGTTCTTGCCCAGCAACTGACCTGAACTTTCCCTGTTTCTGTGTTTTCTCCCTGTTCCTAATCAGAACTTCCTCTGTTTCTCTGCGTCAGTTGGCCTTATTGTTGCAAGCCCGCCCCCCCTTGTTTTCCCATGCTCCCCCTTCGAGTCCAGAAACATTTTATTATTCCTGCGTGGTTGTTGCTGTGATTAGGCTGCTCAAACTGCTGTGTTTCCCCTGCCTATGCTCCACCCATCTTTGTTTCCCACGCGACCCCTGCCTGTCTGCCTGCGTTTCAGTTAACTTCTCTCAATAAGGATAATGAGAATGAGTTGAGATGTGTTCCCCCACCTCTTGTATGTTCTTGGAACAACTCATGTAATGGTGTTCCATCTTCATTAAATGCTTGGAAGAGTTTACCAGTGAGAACACCTGCCGGGAGCCGGTCCATGCTTGCTGTTTCAAGGGACCTGGCATATATGGCATACTGTTCTTAATATGTTTGCTCACCTTCTTGGCACTATGTGTTTTAACCAAGGTCTCTGAGAAAGGTTGTTTCCCCAGGTAGGGATTTTCCCCTGAAGTTAGGGAGGGAATAAAACCTCTTAACTAGTGCCAGGTGGGTAATTAATCACTTTAACTACGAACAATCATGCTTAAGCTACATAATCTTTACTCCCTGGAATGAAGATAAGAAACGCCCTAACCTTTGTAATAGAGATTGAAAGGATTGAATCAACTGGTATAAATACAGATGTAATAAGACAGCAAGAGACAGAACTTAGAATACGGAAACAAGAGAGCCAGAACTTAGAACACAGAACTTAGAACACAGAACTTAGATTGAGAGAACATGGCAAAAGATCCTGGACTGAACCTGACTACAGAAATGGGCAAGAGAACCTGACTAGAACCTGGTGACTGAATCTGGCTGGAGAACCTGGACAGAACCTGGCTGGAGAACCTAGCGAGGGAACATGGCTACAGAACCTGGCTGGAGAACCTGGAGAACCTAGCAAGACAACTGGACACAGAACCTGGCTGGAGATCCTGAAGCAGAACTTCGCTGGAGATCCAGACCAGAACTTGGCTGGAGATCCTGGCTGGAGATCCTGGCTAGGCTGCTGATCAACTGAACACTGTCTCCGTGCCCTTCCTTCTTCGCCGACTCCGTCCACACCTTTGGGGACCCCTGGACCTGCTGGGGCAGGACCCCAGCAAACACCTGAGCCTGACGTATGCTTTTCAGGAGGTTTTCAGCTACAAATCTTCAATTTCTGTATTAGATACAGGCTGTTTGGGGTCATTCCATTTTTTTTACTGATCTTTGGTAGTTTGTATTTTTCAAGGAATTTTACCATTTCTCTAAGTGATCCAAATTATAAAGATAAAGTTTTTCATATATTATCCTATATCAGGGGTGGGCAACATTTTTGTGAATGTGTGCCAAAACCAGCAAAATCTCTGACTCAAAATTCTTCTGCATGCCAACCCTAATTTTTTGAGAATATGTTATGCCTACTTGATATCTCTTAAGGTGTACTTATGTGAAGAACCTTGAAGAAATAATAAAATTCATTCAAGTGACAAAAACACAGTATATGATGATGAAAAATACACTTATTTTTTAATGTATACATGTACACTGGTAGTCCGACAGAAAACTTTATGACTCCGTTTGATATTATCAGTGGGACTTTTGCTGCTGCATCACTGATGACAGAGATTTTACATCAGGTTTATATTTCGTGACCTTCAGAGAGATATGCATGAGCTACTACTTTCATCCGTCAGGCTACTCCTATTATGAGACTTAACAAAATTCATCACTGAGAACAAAGATTCACAATTATAAATGGAAGATTATAAGAGAGGGTTTCACGTGCCAGCAAAAGTTACTGGCATGCCATGTTTGACACCCGTGCCAGGAGTTGCCCACTCCTGTCCTATATAATAAAGAGGTAATATGCAAATTAACCCTCTCGCCCTCATAAGATGGCTGCCTATGACCAGGCTGGCAGGGGGATTAGTGAGGGATGACCAAGCAATTGAACAGCAGGCGGCATGGGGTGACCAGACCAGCGGGGGGGGGGGGGGGGCATGAGGTGAGAACAGGATGGCAGAGGGGTGCAATAGGGGGTAACCAGACCGATGGGGGGGGAGCGCAGTAAGTGGCAACTAGGCTGGCAGGGGGGCAGTTAGGGCGATCAGGCCAGCAGGGGTGTCAGTTAGGGGCTACCAGGCAGATAGGCAGGTGAGTGATTAGGAGCCAGTGGTCCAGGATTGTGAGAGGGATGTCCGACTGCTAGTTTAGGCCAGATCCCCAGGATCAGGCTTACACCGGCAGTTGGACATCTCCCAAGGGGTCCCAGATTGGAGAGGGTGCAGGCTGGCCTGAGGGTTCCCCCCCAATGCATGAATTTCATACACTGAGCCTCTAGTTAAATTTTAATTTTAATTTCTGAACAATATGTAATGATGGATCTCCTCTCATTCTTGTTATTTGTAAATTGTTCTTTCTCTCTTTCCTGATCAATCTCACTAGAGCAGCGGTTCTCAACCTGTGGGTCGCGACCCCTGTGGAGTTCGAACAACCCTTTCAAAGGGGTTGCCTAAGACCATCCTGCATATCAGATATTTACATTGCGATTCATAACAGTAGCAAAATTACAGTTATGAAGTAGCAATGAAAATAATTTTATGGTTGGGTCACAACATGAGGAACTGTATTTAAAGGGTTGAAAACCACTGTACTAGAGGTTTGCCAATTTTAGTGACTTTCTCAAAGAATTATATTGTGTTTCCTTGGTTTCCTCTATTATTTTTCTGATTTTCATACCATTGATTTCTACTCTATATCTTCTTTCTTCTGCTTAATTTGGGCTTAAGTTTCTATTCAATTTTCCAGGTTCTTCTTTATTGTTGTTGTTAATCTTCACCAGAGGACATTTTTCCATTGATTTTTAGAGAGAATGGAAGGGACAGGTAGAGACAGAGAAGTGTCTATGTGAAAGAGACACTTTGATTGGTTACCTGACCAGCACTGGGGATTGAGCCTGCAACTGAGGTACATGTCCTTGACTGGAATTAAACCCAGGACCCTTCAGTCCGCAGGCCAATGCTCTATCCACTGAGCCAAACCAGTTAGGTCCAATTTTCCAGGTTCTAAGGAAGAGTCTCAGTTCACTGATTTAGGATTTTTCCTCATTTCTAATATAAGCATTTGTGCTGTCATTGTCCATTGGAGCCCTGCTTCTGATGCATTGCATAAATTGTGATCCATTGTGTTCTCTTTCATTCACTTCAAAAATGTTTTCTAAATCCTCTTCTAATTTCTCCTCTGGCCCATGTTTTATTCAGAAGAAGTGTGTTTTTAAGTTTACAAATATTTGGTAATATATTTTTGCATTGATTTCTAATTTAATTTCCTTTTGTTCAGTGAACAAACTGTGTATGATTTTAAACCTTAAATTCATTGATCCTTAAATTCTGCCCCCCAACCCCAAAAACAATTTTTTGACTTAATTCAGAGTCTGCTCATGTTAAAATCACCTCATAGAATAAGAATGTATGGATAATTCCTTGATCATACTTGTGTGTTTCATTGGAGTTAAGGGCTCCTGTTTGGGAAGACATAATGAGCTTTTATTGCTTTATTAAAATACAATTATATAATTTTAAAACTATATGCATATATTCTTCTGATCATTTTAACTTTTTATATATTTCTTTATTGATTTCAGAGAGGAAAGAAGAAGAAGAGATAGAAACATCAATGCTGAGAGAGAATCATTGATCGGCTGCCTCCTGTACTCCCCCTACTTGGGATTGAGCCCACAACCCAGGTATGTGCCCTTGGCCATAATTGAATCTTGACCCTTCAGTCTGCAGGCTGATGCCCTATCCACTGAGCAAAACTGGCTAGGGCCTTCTGATGATCCTATATAATAAAAGGTTAATATGCAATACAACTGAATGGCAGAACGGTCGGTCGCTGTGATTCACATTGACCACCAGGGGGGAGACGCTCAATGCAGGAGCTGCCCGCTGGTGGTCAGTGTATTCCCACAAGGAGAGCACTGCTCAGCCAGAACCCGGGTTCACCGCTGGTGAGTGCAGCAGCCTTTGCAGGAGCCTCTCGTGCCTCTGCAGCCCTAAGGATGTCCAACTGACAGCTTAAGGGAGCCAGCCTAAGCTGTCAGTCAGAAATCAACTGAGAGCTCACGGACTATGAGAGGGCACAGGCCGGGCTGAGGGAACTCCCCCCCCCCCGCCCCCGAGTGCACAAAGTTCGTGCACTGGACCTCTAGTTTTTAAATAAAGAGTAAAATGTCACTCCAAGGTATGAAGAAGGCACTAGATAGTGGCAGGGGACCACCAAAGCTCATGGGAAGGACAGTGGCCTGTTTCAGAGTGCAGGCATGGAAGGTGCTTAGAGCCTGCGGGTTTGTAGTATTAATCTTTTACCTGTTAGAACATGTAAAAGACTGAGCTCCTTGGACTTCAGGCAGAAGCAGGAGTTAGGATCTGCTCCATTTCATGCTTCTTTGCTTCTCAAACATCCCTAATGGCTTGTCAGGTTGCATCACATTTTGGAAACAAGGAAGGAACAGTAGGGAAATAAGAGCTGGTTGGGCTGCCTGCCACCTTCTAGAGCAAATGCTGGCATCTCCCAGTCCAGATGTGAGAGCGAGAGGGAGAGGGAAAGTGCAGTGTCACCACCTGCTGGTGAACATCACCCAGGTAATAGAGCTGCAAAGAGGGATCTCAAACTTCCAGTAGAAGGAATGTGCTTTAGCACCATTTTACATCAAAAGAAAGACAAAATATAACTCCGAAATCTTTTGAAACGTAATTTAGTTCAAGAGTGTAGCAATGAGAATTTTTAATCATCCACGCAGGGATTGCTAGCATCCTTGTTACTACCTGCGGTTTCTGCTACAATTTTCTCCTCTCCCTTGTTTCTCTTCCACCTCCCAAACCTCCTCTCCCACATTGCCTTTCCAACAACACCCAGCTTCTTGCGTTCAGTTAGCCTCCTTTATTTTCCATTTCTTCCCTGGCATCTAACAATTCAGATATGAACTCTATTTCCTGTCTTCCGTCCTTTTATGTATAATGAATTATTTGGGCTAGCATTTTTACTTCCTTTCTAGTAGCCTTAAAAGTGAGTTTTATCATCATTTGCTTTTATTTTTGTTTCTGATCTTATAGACAAAAATTTCATCACCACATATGTAACAACTTGTACTTGTCCATTTTTCTGCTTGATGCCTTTAAATTGCATGAATATTATCCATCCAAAGACTAAATTATTCCCTAAGCTCAGGAAAAAGTCTTCTAGATTTGTTCTATTCACCTTTTCTAGAACATTTACTATAAAGCAATTGGAGGTTGCTGTATAAAACTTCCTCGATACCTTTTCTCAGTTTATGTGCCCCATGGTAGCTACAACAGTGCTCTTTGCCTTATTATGTCTCTCAGATCTTCTAATTTGTTGTGACGATAGGACCCTTTCCTGAGAGTCCCATTGAAAAATTCTCAATAATTCTTCAAGAGTGCTCTCTCACCTTCACAGTGAATGCAGTTGAAAATGAAACCACAGCATTGTCACAGCTTGTCTTCTCTTCTTTAAGGATCCCCAGGTACATGTTTACCTCCTTTTGCCTGCTGTCTATATCAGTCACTGTGTCACTGTGGCAGACACATCTGGGAAAAATAAGTCAGGTAGAGAACACAGTCACCCAAAGGGGCCCCCAGAGACTGAAGGTGCGCCTCACCAGTTCCCTCAGGGGATTGATGGTAAGGCTCACATTCCTCTCAGGAGATTGAAGTGCCACCTCACGAGTCCTCTCACATTGAAGGTGTGCCTCACTAACCTCTCACAAGATAGAATGTGGTCCACACCAGTCCTCTAAGATAGAAGGAGTTCCTCACTGGTTCCCTCAGGAGATTTCAGTTGTGCCTCACAACTACTTTCAGGATTTTGAAGGTGCTTTTCACCAGTCTTCTCACATTGAAGGTGTGCCATACCAGTCCTCTCAGATTGAAGGTGCCCCTCATCAGCCTTATCAGGAGTTTGAAGGTCTACCTCACAAGTCCTCTCAGGATATTAAAGTTGTGCCTCACCAGTTATCTTAGGAGATTTAAAGTGCACCTCATGAGATTGAAGTTGTCCCACACTAGTATTGTCAGGAAATAGAAGGTGTATCTACCCACTCCTTAAAGATTGAAGATGCACCTCAACAGTCCTCTCAGGAGATTGAAGATGAGCATCTCCAGTCTTCTCATATTTAAATTGTGCCTCACCAATCCTCTTAAATTGATGGTGTGCCTCACCAGTCCTCTCAGAAGATTGAAGGTTGACTCAAAAATCCTTTCAGAAGATTGAATGTGTGCCTCAGTAGTTATCGCAGGTGGTTGAAAGTGTGCCCCAACAGTCCTTTCAGAAGATAGAAAATGTGGCTCACCATTCCTTTCAGGAGATTAAAAGTGTGCCTCACCAGGCCTTCAGGAGATTGAAGGTTTGCTCCACTTGTGCAACCCAGAGCAAACAACTCCCACTCCACACTATATAAAGGAGAAATGGAGCAACCCACCATGTGCCTCACTCTGGGCCACAGGAAAGCAAGTACTGTGCACCCCTAAGCAAACAGCACCCACTTTCTCTCAGCTCCTGGGGCAGTCCTGTTGGGGCTACCTGGATCGACCCAGCACGTGCCCACTCTGGATCACAGGAGAATGCTTTTGGGGAAACCTGGAGAAATCTGGTGTGCCCATCCAGGAGCCACAGGTCTGCACTGCAAGTGCATTGTCAGAGGGACCTAGAGCATCTCCCTGCCAAGGGTGCCAGGGCTGCCCTGCAATTGGCATGCCAGAGGGCTCCGGCTCCTCACAGGGAGTTGCATACCAGAGAAAATGTGCATGTGTTCCCACCACTCTGAGCATCTAAAGCAGAAAACTGGGGGACCAAATCCATGAAAAAAGGTTATACAACTCTGCAGGGACAATTAATGCTTGAAACTCAAGTCAGAATCATGCTCTGGGCTAACTATTTCTGAACCATTGGCCTTATAGGGTATTCAACCTCTCAAACCCCAAGCAGGATGCCTATGGCCAGAAAGATATAGCAAAATTGCAGAGACAAAGAAATATCCACCCAAGGAAAGAATATTAGGTATTGCCAGAAAAAGGATTAAATGAAATGGAGGCAAGCAATATATCAGAGAAAGGAGTCAAAGTAAGGGTTATAAAGTTCCTAAACCGGCTACATGAGAAAATCAACAATATATGTTGTAGGCACCACTGCACTTTGAAAAGCCAAAAAATCAACAATGTATGTGAGAATCATGAGGAAATGAAAAGTTATAGAGCTGCAGTAAAAAACACATTGGGAGGTTTCATCAGTAGACTAGAAGAAGTGGAGAACCAAATCAGTTAGTTAGAAAACATGGTAACAAAAACAACCAATCTGAACCACAATTGGAAAAAAATTGAAAAGCAAGAGAAGATATTAAGGGAGCTTTGGTTCAACATAAAACTAAGCAATATCCACCCTAATATGTGGATTAAGAGGGTCAAGAAAAGGAGCAAGGAATAGAAAACTATTTTAAGAAATAATGACAGAAAACTTCTCTGCCTTGGGGGGTGGGGGGGAGTCACATAAGCACAGAGAGTCCTAAACAGGATGAACCCAAAAAGATTCACACCAAGACATGTTGTAATTACAATGTCAAACGTTAATGACAAGGAAAGAATCTTAAGGGCTCTGAGACACAGAATGTTACCTACAAGGATCTCCCATTAGACTATCAAATGATTTCTCAACAGAAACACATCAGTCCAGAAGGGAACTGAATGAAGTATACAAAGTGATGCAAAGCAAGGGATTGAGTCCAAGAATACTCTATACAGCAAAACTATAAATCAAAATTGAAGGTGAACCCAGGAGCTTAGCAGACAAAAAAAAGAGAGTTTATTACCACCAAGCTAGCAATGCAAGAAATGCTAAAGGAACCAGTGTAAAAAGAAGATATAGAAATGGCAGAAGGAACACAAGCATAAAGAATAAAAATGCAACAAACAAGTACCTATCAATAATAACCTTAAGCTGAAATGGATTAAATGCTCCAATAAAAAAACATAGGGTAGCTGAATGGATAGTAAAACAGGACCCATATTTATGCTGTCTACAAGAGACCCAGCTCAGAACAAAGAACTCACAAAGACTGAAAGTGAAGGGATGGAAAAAAATATTTCAGGCAAACAGAAATGAAAAAAAAAAAAAAGCTGAAGTACCAATACTTATAGCTGACAAAATAGACCTCAAAGTGAAGGCCATAACAAGAGATAAGGAAGGACACTTCATAATACTAAAGGTATCAATACAACAAGAGGATATAACTCTGGTAAACAAATATGCACCCAATACAGGAGCACCCAAATACATAAAAAAAAAACTTCTGAAAGATATCAAGGGAGAGATTGACAGCAATACAATCATAATAGGAGACTTTAATACCCCATTGACATCACTGCATAAGTCTTCTAGACAAAAAAATCAACAAAGAAACAGCAATACTAAAAGACTCACTAGATCAGATAGAACTAATTGACATGTTCAGAATACTTCACCTGAAAGCAATGGTATAGATTCTTCTTGAGTGCACATGGGGACATTTTCAAAGATAGACCACATATTAGGACACAGGTTAAGTATCTTCAATTTCTTCATCTCAAGCATCCTCTCAGATCAGAATGGCATAAAATTAGAAATCAACTACAATAAAAACAATTAAAAATTAGAAATCAAATACAATAAAAACAATTGAAAAATATCAAACAGTTGGAGTCTAAATAGCATACTATTAAACAATGACTGGTTTACGAAAGAGAGAAAAGAAGAAATAAAAAGCATCCTGGAAACAAATGACAATGAAAACACAATAATCCGAAGTCTATGGACACAGTGAAAGCAATCCTGCGAGGGAAAGTCATAGCTCTACAGTCCTACCTCAAAAAACAAGAAACACTGGTAATAAATTATCTACCCCTACAACTTAAAGAATTAGAAACAGAGGAACAAGAAAAGCCCAGAGTAAACAGAAGGAAGGAAATAATAAAGATCAGAGAAGAGCCCTCGCTGGTTTGCTCAGTGGATAGAGCATTGGCCTGTGGACTGAAGGGTCCCAGGTTCTATTCTGGCTAAGGGCATATGGCTGGGTTGTGGACTTGAGCCCCAGTAGGGGATGTTCAGGGGTAGCCGGTCAATGGTTCTTTCTCATCATTGATGTTTTTATCTCTCTCTTCTTCCCTCTCTGAAATCAATAAAAATATATATATATATATATTTAGGGGGAAAAAAAGATCAGAGAGGAAATAAATGATATTGAGACAAAAAAATACAAAAGATCAATAAAACCAAGAGCTGGTTCTTTGAAAGGATAAACAAGATTGATGAACCTCTAGCCAGGCTCACCAAGAATCAAGGAGGACCCAAATAAACAAAACCAGAAATGAAAGAGGTGAAGTAACAACCAACTCCACAGACATACAAAGAATTATTTAAAAAAAAAATACTATGAACAACTATATTCCAACAAGCTGGACAACCTAGACGAAATGGACATATTTCTAAAAAAAAATACAATCTTCCAAAACTCAGTCAGGAAGAATAAAAAAACCTGAATAGGCCGATAACTTCTAATGAAAGTGATGAAGCAATCAAAAAACCTCCAGAAAACAGAAGCCCTGGTCCAGGTGGCTTCACAAGGGAGTTTTACTAAACATTCAAAAAAGAACTAAACGTTATCCTCAGACTAAAAAGTTTAATAAAAAGGCACACTTCCAAGCCCTTTCTATGAAGCCAGCATCACACTAATCCTAAAACCAGATAATAACTCTACAAAGAGAATTACAGGCCAATACCCTTGATGAACGTAAATGCTAAAATCTTCAACAAAAATTCTAGCAAATCAGATCCAGCATTACATTAGAAAGATCATACACCATGTCCAAGTGGGACTTATCTCGGGGATGCAAGGATGGTACAATATCCGCAAATCAATAAATGTGATACATCACATAAACAAATTGAGAGAAAAAAATCACATAATCATATCAATTAACGCAGAAAAAGCATTTGACAAAATCCAACGCCCTTTCTTGATAAAAACTCTCAGCAAAGTGGGAATAAAGGGATCATACCTCAACATAATAAAAGCCTTATATGACAACCCTACAGCCAACATCATACTCAAGTAGCAAAATCTAAAACCATTTCACCCAAGGACAGGATCAAGAGAGGGATGTCCACTTTCACCACTCCTGTTTGACATAGTACTGGAAGTGCTGCTTATAGAGATCAGACAAAAGAAAATAAAAGGCATCCAAATTGGAAAAGAAGAAGTAAAACTGTCATTATTACCAGGTGACATGATATTGTACATTGAAAACCCTAAAGACTCCATCAAAAAACTACTGGACTTAATAAATGAATTTGGCAATGTAGCAGGATACAAAATTAACACTCAGAAATCTGTGGCTCTTTTATACACCAATAATGAACTCCCGGAAAGAGAAACTAAAAAAACAATCCCATTTACCATTGCAACAAAATAATTAAGATACCTTGGAATAAACATAACATAAGTATTCGGAAAACTGCAAGACAATGAGAAAAGAAATAGAGGAAGACATCAACAAATGGAAGAATATACAGTGTTCATGGATTGGTAGAATGAACATCATTAAAATGTCCATACTACCCAAAGCAATGAATAGATTCAATGCAATCCCTATTAAAATACCAAAGGCATATTTCAAAGACCTAGAACAAACTCTCCAAAAATTCATATGGAATAAAAAAAAGCCCCGAAGTAACTGCGGCAATCCTGAGAAAGAACAAAGTTGGAGTGATCACAACACCAAATATCAAGTTATATTACAAAGTCACTGTTCTCAAACTGCCTGATACTGGCACAAGAGTAGACATATAGGCCAATGGACAGAACAGAAAATGCAGAAATCAAGCCAAGCCATTATGCTCAATTAATATTTGACAAAGGAGGCAAGAGCATACAATGGAGTCATAACAGTCTCTTTAATAATTGGTGTTGGGAAAATTGGACAGATACATGAAAAAAAAAATGAAACTAGACCACCAATTTCCACCATACACAAAAATAAACTCAAAACAGATAAAGGACTTTAACGTAAAATGGGAAACCAAAAAAATTTTAGAAGAATCTATAGGCAGCAAAATACCAGACATATGTCACAGCAATATCTTCACTGATACAGCTCCTAGGACAATGGAAACTAAAAAAAAAAATAAACAAATGAGAATACATCAAAATAAAAAGCTTCTGCACAGCAAAAGAAACGATCAACAAAACAACAAGAAAACCCACTGCATGGGAGAACATATTTGCCAATGTTATCTCCAATAAGAGTTTAATCTCCAAAATTTATAGGGAACTCATACAACTTAACAAAAGGAAGATAAACAATCAAATAATGGGAAAAGGACCAAAATAGACACTTTTCAAAGTGGACACACAGAAGACCAAGAGACATATGAAAACATGCTCAAAGTCACTAATCATCCAAGAGATGCAAATCAAAATGACAATGAGGTACCATCTCACACCTGTCAGAACGGCTATCATCAACAAATGATAAGTGCTGGCGAGTATGCGGGGGGAAAAAGAACCCTCGTGCACTGCTGGTGGAAATGCAGACTGGTGCAGTCCATGTGGAAAACAGTATGGAGTTTCCTTAAAAAAAAAAAAAAAAAATGGAACTCCCATTTGACCCACTTCTAGGAATGTATACCAAGAAATCAGAAACACCAGTCAGAAAGGACATATGCTCCCCTATATTCATAACAGCACAATTTACAACAGCTAAGATTTGGAAACAGCCTAAGTGCCCATCAGCAGATGACTGGATTAAGTCTACCAGACCTGAGGCCCTGAAACTAGGCAAAGTACCAAAAATTAGGTACAGCAGTATAGCGGCAGATTCGGAAATTACCGAAAAATCGGTACAGCAGTCTGGTAGGGTTAAACAACAGTGGTACATCCACAGGATGGAATACTACCCTGCTGTAGAAAAGAAAGAACTCTTACCATTCGCAAATGCATGGATTGACCTGGAGAGCATTATGCTAAGCAAAATAACCCAGTCAGAGAAAGATAAGCATCACATGATCTCACTCATTTGTGGAATATAATGAACAACATAAACTGATGAACAAAAATAGATCCAGAGAAATAGAAGCATCAAACAAACCATCACACCTCAGAGGGAAGGAAGGTGAGAGGGTGGTAGGGTAAGAGATCAACCAAAGGACTTGTATGCATGCATATAAGCATAACCAATGGACACAGACCGTAGGGGAGTGAGGGCATATGCTGAGAGGTGGGAGCAGCTGGGGAGAAGTCAATAAGGGGGAAAAGGGAGACTTTAAACAAAGAATTTAATTTTTTTTAAAAAAGAAGAGCTGGTAGGAATTATATTATTAAACTAGAGGCCCGGTGCACAAAAATTTGTGCACTTGGGGGGGCAGGGGGGTCCCTCAGCTGGCCTGTGCCCTCGAGCAGTCTGGGACCCCTCGGGAGATAACGCCCTGCTGGCTTAGGCCTGCTCTCGGGTGGCAGAGGCAGGCCCAATCCCTAGGTGCAGCCCCTGGTTGGGCTCAGAGCAGGGCCGATTGGGGAGTTGGGGCGCCGCCCCCTGTCATGCACAGAGCAGGGCGGATCAGGAGGTTGCAATGCCACCCTCAGTCATGCTCAGGGTAGGGCCGATTGGGGGTTTGGGGCACAGCCCCCTGTCACACTCAAGGCAGGGTCGATGGGGAGGTTGCGGTGCCACCCCCTGTCATGCACAGAGCAGGGCCAATCAGGGGGTTGGGGCGCTGCCCCCTGTCACGCACACAGCAGGGCCCATCAGGGGCTTTGGGGCTCCGTACCCTGTCATGCACAGAGCAGGGCCCATCACGGGGTTGGGTAGCTCCCCCCGTCACACACAGAGCAGGGCCCATCAGGGGGTTGAGGAGCTCCCCCCCGACACTCACAGAGTAGGGCCGATAGGGGAGTTGGGGCACCATCCCCTGTCACACACAGAGCAGGGCAGATCAGGGGGTTGGGGCGCCGCCCTCTATCACCCACAGAGCAGGGCCAATCAGGGGGTTGGGGCTCCGCCACTGTCACACTCAGGGCAGGGCCGATGGGGAGGTTATGGCTCTACTCTGTCACACACAGAGCAGGGCCCGGGGGGGGGGGGGGTTGGGGTGCCACAACCTGTCACACACAGAGCCGCAGGGCGATCAGGGGGTTTGGGCGCTGCTCCCGTCACACTGATCCCGGTGCCAGGAGGCCTTGCGGCTCCGCTGATCCCAGTGCTGGGAGGCATATTACCCTTTTACTATATAGGGTAGAGGCCTGGTGCATGGGTGGGGCCGGCTGGTTTGCCCTGAAGGGTGTCCTGGATCAGGGTGGGGGTCCCCACTGGGGTGCCTGGCCAGCCTGGGTGAGGGGATGATGGCTGTTTGCAGCTGGTCACACCCCCTTCAGGGTGGGGGTCCCCACTGGGGTGCCTGGCCAGTCTGGGTGAGGGGCTGAGGGCTGTTTTCAGGCTGGCGGGTGACTGAAGCTCCCAACCGCTCCTTTTTTCCTTTTTTTTTTTTTATTCTGAGCCAGCTTTAGCTTTGAGGCTTGGCTCCAGCTCTTAAGCCTCCGCGGCTGAAAGTAGGTTTCTGGTCTTTGCATACAATGTTGCGAATCTGCTGGCTGAAGTCCGGTGGTATTTGTTACAGAGTTTCTGAAACTTCCGGCTCAGAGGCCTGCAGCGGCAGGCAGGGAACGTTGGTTTCCTCCGCCACTGAAGCAAGCAAGCCTCATGTTAGTTTCAAGCTGCCTGGCTGCCGGCAGCCATCTTGGCTGACAGTTAATTTGCATATCTCGCTGATTAGCCAATGAAAAGTGTAGGGGTCGTATGCCAATTACCATGTTTCTCTTTTATTAGTGTAGATATCAGAATCATTGTCTTTGCAAGGCCCATCTGTTTCCTTAACTTGATCCTTGTGAGAGGCCATGTGACCAGACATTGGTACATGGGCCTTTGCATCACAATAACATAGCCAATGACCTACAGTTCTCCCAGCTTCTGTATTTGCAGCTGGAAGACCATGGAAGACTTCCATGTGAGAGCACATTGTGCACACGGAAGCTCAGCAGACCTGAGTTCAGCTTCCTTGAGAAAGCTGCGCTGTGCTGTCCATGGGGATAAAGGGAAATGGAGACAGAAAGGCAAGTAAGATCCATGCCAAATACGGAGGCACTCCAACTCTCACACACCAAACCCATTTACACCCACTCAAAAACCAGAGAACACTGTGCAAATTGCAAAAACAGCCATGAATACTTTGCAGTCTGTTAAGCACCTCCTGATCTGAGGTGGTATGGGACTTGCTCTGACTAACAGGAGGGAGTGGAAGCAATGCTGTGGGTACTAGGTTAGACTTAAGAGGCCCTGCAGGTGTGCTCTTGCATCAGAGAGCCTTCCAGCACCTTCTGAATGAGCCTCAGTCAGCCTGCTGGATAGCGAACCCACATGGAGGGAGGCCTGGCAGCCCCAGCTGACCCACTTGAGGCTGCAGACCTATGAGGGAGCCCACCTAAGGGCACCTGAGCCCAGCCCATGGCATGAAGACTGCCTGAGTGGGCCCAGCACACTTTACTCTCACAGAACCAGGAGAAAACCATTAAGTTTTGGGGTAGATTGTTACATGGAAACACCTGCCTGATGCCACCCTCTTCAAAGAAACCCCATTTCCCAGTGATTTCCAGGGCTCCTATGGCCCACAGGCATGACTGCCACAGGGAGGAGGCCCAATGTAGGAGGGAGAACTTATGGGCTGTCACTGGCCTAGGCATGATGTTCTCATACCATTATCTTTAGTGATATTTGTTCTCAGTACCATTATCTTTATTAATAGTAGTTCATCTGAGAATACTTGCATGTGCCGGGCACTGTACTGTATTCAAACCTTGTAACTTGTAAATATTATAAGTTCATGTCATCTTAGTAACTATAATGCATAATTTTCACCCCGTTTCTTGGAAAGAACTCTAGGCTCTTATATTTTGAGGAGATGCCCAGGCTGACGCAGCAGACGAAATCAGAAGCAGTCTGAGTACTTGGTTATTGATTACAAAGCCCGTCTTCCCTGTTCTTTGCTTCTCTGGGCTCTGCCTTGTTGTGAAGCATCTTTAACGACTGCGATGGTGGAGGTCTTAGCCTTTGGAGTAGAAGCTCCAATGCTCCATAGCAGGGCTGTAACAGGGCAAAGAAGCTGGAAGTCAGAACTAAAGAATTTGAAAATATACAGGTTTTTAGAGATGTTATAAATGTTAATTACAACAAACCTGAGTAGTGTCTAAATAATTTCTTAGAGGGACCTCCAATGTTGTAAATTATAATGGTACAGCACATTCATATTGACAATTTTAATTATTAAATAAATAGCATGTAAATCAGTACTTTTAAAGAAAATTGTTTGGTAAAGTCATATTTTAAACTCTAAATTTTATTTCCACCATTGATTTATACAAGGGCCTTTAATTCTCTTATTAGACAAAGGTAACAAATTAGTTTTTTTTGTCTAAATGGTACACTGTTTCTCTACCTGAATCTAATTCACTAATAATTTTACTTTATGTTAAAACTATGATCTGAAAACAGAAGCAATTTGAACTGTTTCTAATATGACACCTGGAGAAGCAGGAGAGACAGAGGTGGGTTGGGGACAGCGCTCCTCCGCCATCTCTTAGCTCCTGACAGTATGTTCTTGGACTTTCACTCATTCCACAGGATGTGATATCAGAGGCTGCACCTTCACCTCCTCATTCAAGATACAATTTTGATCCTGCATGTTTAACACTCTAACTTCCTAATTTAAGTTGAATTAAAAAAAAACTGTTATATTAATAGGTGAACTTTTTGAGCACCATGAAGAAAGGTTTTATTCATTTGCCAAGATCTCGAGCAGTTTCTGCCAGGTACAGGGCAGGTAAGTCTGGATCCGGGACAAAGCACGGGAACATGTGATTTACTTCGAGAAAGGAGGTACTACCGGTAAATGGAGCACCTCTCAAGTGGAAGCTCTTTCTTTTTTAACATATTTTTTATTTATTTCAGAGAGGAAGAGAAAGGGAGAGATAGAAATATCAATGATGAGAGAGAATCATTGATTGGCTGCCTCCTGTACACCCCACAACCAGGGCATGTGTCCTGACTGGGAATCGAACTGTGACCTCCTGGTTCATAGGTCACTATTCAACCACTGAGCAATGCAGCCGGCTCAAGTACAAGCACTTGATTCATAACAGCAGACCCCTTCCAAAAAATGATAAGGCCATCTGTAGGTTCAAATATCTATCCTAATTATTTCAGTGCACTGGATTCTGATTCCACAGCTAAAGAGACCCCTCTCCACCAAGGCCTCATGGCTTAACTTCTGAAATTTTATCTCTGTCACTTACCAGTTGTGTGAGACTGGGCACCTCACCTCTCTGGTTCAAGGTCCTGATAAAACAGGACTGGTATTAAAGCGTGACAGGTATATTTAAGGAGTCCTAGGAATTCATTCCAAGTGCAGTATGTGTATATCCTCAAAGCAACCTAACGGAGTGTAGTCAATGCCCCCAGCCAAAGGCACCGGGAGCACACCTGGGGGTGAACAAGCTGATGTTATGTCATCACAGTGAGGGAGACACTCACTTGGGGAATTGTGAAACATCTCAGTCAGAGGGTGTTGGAACCAAAGAAGCAGGATCAGGAGGAAATATCTATTCAGAGAATTATTGCAGGACTAGTTTACACAGTTATGGGGAACTGGACAAGTCCAAGATCCACAGGACAGACCTCTGTCAGGAGGGGCAGCTGGAACTCTCCCCACAGCCCAAGCTGCAGCCCAGAGCAGAATCCACTCCCTCAGGGAAGCCTCACTCTGCACCTGGGACTCTTCAGTTGATGGATCCGGCTCAGTCACATTATCCAGTATGACCTCTGTCACTCAGTCAGTGGACTGGGGGCTTTAGTCACATCTACAAAATATCAACGTCTAATTGACTATCTGGGGCCTATAACCTAGCTGACACATAAAACTGATCATTAAACTCAGGGTTTGGGCTTGTAGGTGACCTTGGGAAGAACTTGAGAAATAGAGACTTTATACTTAATGGGATTCTGTTAGGAAGTGGGTGCTGTGGTAGGTAGTTCTATAATGGGGTATCTTAACAAATTTTACCTGCAAGAAAGGCAATACTGAAGCTAAAGCTCTAATTGGTAGAGACTCAGCAGTCAGCTCTGGCTGGGTAGCCGCGGCTGGATATGCCAAGTTTGCGGGTTCAACCTCCAGTCACATACAGGAAGCCACCAATGAATGCATAAATAGGTGGAACAACAAATCAATGTCTCTCTCTCTCTCTCTCTCTCTCTAATCAATCAATTAAAAAATAATAAAAAGGAGCAGCAGTCATTCACGTTACCCGGGAGAGAGGTGTGCTTGGCTGTTTTGTGGCTCAGACAATGTCCATGTTCTTGTTATTTAGGTCTGTGAGAACCAGCAGGCACACACAGGAGAGGAGATTCTGATTTCATACCTTCCCTCCCTTCATGGAGAATTCCCTCAGGTCCAGTTGGAGTGGAGGCTGCATCAGAACCTCAGAACCTGGGGATTTCCCAGTCCTTGCCAGGCCTCCTGGTACACACTCTTCAGTCGGCAACTGAGGTGTCATCACAGGGGGCGTTTCTGATTGGCTGGAACCTGACCTGCAGGGTTTGGTTTGGGTGTTATAGATTTCTTCCTCAGCTTGGTCCTCACCATTGCTCTACAACTCAGAGCAGCAACTGCTGAGACCACCTTGAGAAGAGGATGGCCCTAAACAGAGCCCTGATTTGGGGGGCCCTCGCCCTGACCACCGTGCTGAGTCGCTGTGGAGGTGAAGACATTGTGGGTGAGTGCTCTGCTGAGCCATGTGGGGACTGGACTGGGAAACAGAATTGGAGGGTAAAAAAGATAGAGAATTGCATAGAAATAGTAGAGATTCCTCAAAGGCATCCTCAATATTAAGCAGATCCAGCAATTATGGTCCTTCCTCCTGTGGGAAACCAGAGTCCCCATCCAGTCTCTGCTACCTGAGCCATTGCATACTGCACCACGGCCATCATCCTGGTTCTAACATTGGATCTATGGCATTCATGCGTGATTGCCTCAAAGATTAGAATGTTTTCACAACAATTCATGAACCATTGCTCCCAAATTTTTCTGAACAACTTTTGAAGCTTTATGAATATTTCTCTTGTGGTTTACTTGGGGTAAAGAGTTTCATGAATTATGTGTACTTTATATGTAGATATAAAGAAGGGTTCTTTGCTTTGTCTCAGATTCACATACATTTCCAAGCTGAGAACTGGCATGGGTGGGGAGCGGGTAAGCAGCCCAGTGAGGGCCTTCAGACAAGTCATTTTATCATGTGGTTTTCACTTAATCTCAGTTACCTCTTATGAGTCACCTTACAAAAAATCAAGTAAAGTAGGTATTAGATATGTTTCCCAGGTAATGAAGATCAATAAATGTCAGTGGTATTTGAAAATTACTACTATTACAGGTATAGCTGTATAATTATTCTTTAACAAAGTAGAGATTATCTTTACTTTTATTTTAAAATTGAGAAATTTATGGTGAAAATTTGGTGATTTAAATTATATCAGTCTCACATTGTCAGCCCTGATGGTCTGTTCTTCACTGCATCTAAGGAAACTCTGTAAGAGGAAGATTGGGCATCCAATCATCTCCTGGTTCCCTGGGCCCCTCCACCTCTGTTGCTCGCCTTTCCATCCTCTCTTTGTCATTCCTTTACCCTCCTTCCTTTTTAGGGTCTTCTTCCTGCTGTTTTATTGGCATGAAGAGTGGGTTTGTGAAAGCAAAGTAGAAAAGCACTGTAGTTCAATGAGAAGTGAACTGGAGGCTACCCTGATCTTCAGCGACATTATTAACCATGGCTGCCCCCAGGCTTTCTTGGTTTGGTAGAAAAGTTTCGCCTGCTTCTCCAGAGCATGTCCAAGTTCCCTTTTCTCAATAGGTCTGGCTCAACATATCCCTCACAGTGGTCACAAGGCCAAGGCCCACAATGCCTGTAGGGCCCCATGAAAATACTTTACTTTCTTTTAAAATTTGAAGAAAAAATTAACTTTTAGGGTAGAAGAAACTGTTTTAATTTAGCCTGGATTATATTTGCCTTTGTAGCAATATGGTAATAAAATATGATTTTTAATATTTTTATGGAAAAATAAAGGTCCACCTAACAACAGTGCTTAGGGCTCATGAGTCATAATGCAGCCCAGTCACTGCTGAGTCTAACTTTCACAGGATGCTGCTACCTTCATGTCTTCCCCTAAATCTCTGTCATCCTGGCAAATAGTGCTGACATTTGCTACACAGTTTGAGCGCCAGGAGCTCAGTGCTGGGACTCAGATGAAGAGATGTGCCGTCTGCCCCTAGAGGCAGCTCAGAATAGTGATACCATGCCCAGTGCAGGGACATTGCTGCGCAGGGCAGTGGGCCCAGCGAGGCTGAAACTGAAAGTGAGTAGTTCCAGCTGGAGCATCAGCAGCAGTGTGCAGCCAGGACACGTGCAGATGAAAAGGATAATCACATATATTCATGTTTGTAAAGGAGTCAAGAGGATTCGTTACAAGGACAAGGAGGCTTTGATGGAGGGCCTTGGAAGTGGCCAGCCAAGGGGGTCATGCTGGGTGGGGATGAGGAATAGATAAACTTGCAAGGAGGACATTTGCATGGAGGGGCTGGAGATCATAATGTAGTCAAAACTATTCTTAATGAGAGGACTTAGCTAAGAAGTTGGTAACTAAGCAGACACTTCAAGAATGAACTGGAGGTGTCCAGGAGATCCTGGAAGATAATTTGAGGGAGGAAAACAGACCCTTGTAAAGACCAAGGGGCATGAAAGGGTGACATCTGGTTTGAGTGGCAGGTGAGGTATTTGTGGAGGACTCAGCACAGTATACCTACTGGCTCCTTACTTACCGCACTCCTCTATTTATTAAGCTCCTCGCTGGCAGAGACCATGCATGGTCCATGTGTTACTCCTCGCTCCTGGCAATGTCTGAAACCTTGTTGATGGTCAGGAAATAGGAAGGGAGGGAAGAGGAAATGGTAAAAGGCTCAGACTAGTTGTCCAGTCAGGCTCACCTGGGCGGAGTCAGCTGGGCTGGCTGCCTTCTGCTTTGGTGTCACACCAAGTCCACTGTCCATTCGAGAAAAGGGCCAGAGTTTTCGTTGAGTCCCCAACAAAGTAAGTGTTGAGTCAGAAAAAGGAGAGGTTTAGTAACGTCCTTCAAGAAAAGAAGAGGGTGGGAAATGACAGGAATCCAAGTCTAATGAAGTTTCCAGTTTCATTTCAGAGGAAACCAGGTGCTCTCCTCTAAGGACCACCCTGTTACAGAAGCAAAGACTTTAGCCCTGCCTGGTCACTCAGTGTTTAGAGCATCAACCTGAACATGGAAAGGTCATGGGTTTGATTCCAGGTCAAGGGCAGGTACCTGAGTTGCAGGTTCCATCCCCAGAGCCACCTGCAAGAGGCAACCAATTGATCTGAGAGGTTTCTCTCTCTATCTTTCTCCCCCCTCCCTCCCTCCCACTCTGTCTTAAAAAAAAAATCAAAGGAAAAAATATCCCCAGGTGAGGATTAACAAAACAACAAAAAAAACAAAAAAACAGAGACCTTAGAAGCATTGTTTACTTTTTATGCATTTTGTGATGTTGTCACTGCCCTTATCCTACTCTTTCTTAGTCCTTAAAAAAAATAGAGGCAAATCTTTAAAAATTATATGGGGTGTGCTTTACCTTGGTTAATAAAAATAAAAGGAGGAAGGAATCCTTGCATAGAACATGTTCTGTTCTGAGCCAGCCCTGAGGGAAGAGGACCCACAATGAATGTGTTATTAACCGATGAAGAAATTGAGAGAGAAAACTTATGAAGCAGAGGGAGGTAAACTGAATCTCTGGGAAAGAAAGCTAAGGCCATGGTCATTCATTCATTCCTTGTTCCGCCCATTTCAGTATTTATCTGAGGTGCTGGGAGCTGAGCTAGGCAGGCCACAAATAGCAGTAAACAGGCCTGTGGAATTCTGTTCCTGTGACAGGAGCAACCGCAGGAGTGGAGAGGCAGCTGGATTCTAACAGGACAGCCAGGGGAGGGAGCAGGCACTGGGGACTGTCTACAGGCTGTAGAAGGTGCAGCCCACAATGTTTGCACGTCCGTTTCTTGTCACTTGTTTAACGAGATCCTTTCTCTCCTGTGTTTTGCACCTCCCTGCTCCCACCTCACTCATCAGCTGACCACGTTGGGGCCTATGGCATAAATGTCTACCACTCCTACGGTCCCTCAGGCCAGTTCACCCATGAATTTGATGGAGACGAGGAGTTCTACGTGGACCTGGACAAGAAAGAGACTGTCTGGCAGCTGCCTATGTTTAGTGAATTTACAAGTTTTGACCCTCAGCTTGCACTGAGAAACATAGCTACAACAAAACACAACCTGGACATCATGATTAAACGCTCCAACTCTACCTCTGCTCCTAATAGTATGTGTCCACCATCCTGTGTCTTTACTGACTCTACCCTTCACCAGGCCTCACTCCCTTCTTCCCTCAGATAGATTCCTTTCACTCTATAAAATGCGCTCCTTTCCAAGGAGTCCCAGATCTTCTCATGGAATTTGCTGATTAGAATCTCATGTCTCCCTTCTTACAAACCACATATTTCCATGAAATACAGATCCTTGCTCCCCTATGCAATCCTTGACTCCTATAAGGACGGGTCCCATAGACGTCCCTCCCTAACGAGGGGCCCACAGAGAGAAGGGCGTGGGGATGACGGGCGGGCAGTGTACAGCGGCTCACAAGCAGAGGGAACAAGAGCATCTTCTCTCTCCGATGGGGAAACGTTGGTGGGAGGCCCCTCCAGGACGCAGGGACCCTCAGGGCAGAGCTGCCCATGATTCTAAACCCAGTGCTGCTTCCTCACCGCAGAGGTTCCTGAGGTGACTGTGTTTCCCAAGGCTCCCGTGGAGCTGGGTCAGCCCAACACCCTCATCTGTGCCGTGGACAACATCTTCCCTCCTGTGATCAACATCTCGTGGCTGAACAACGGGCACTCAGTCACACAGGGTGTTTCTGAAACCAGCTTCCTGTCCAAGAAGGATCATTCCTTCCTCAAGATCAGTTACCTCACCTTCCTCCCTTCTGCTGATGATGTCTATGACTGCAGGGTGGAGCACTGGGGGCTGGACCAGCCCCTCCTGAAGCACTGGGGTGTGTATGAGCCCCACGCCTTTTGGTGCCTTCTTTTCTCCTGTCAAGTCAGACACTCTGCCTTTTAGCTCCTGAGTCTCATGGCCCAAAGCCTCTTTTCTACACTTCAAGGATTTCTGATGGTAAACCTTATTATTCTCCCTCAACCTGGAACCAAGTCTTTGTAGACCCAACACCACCCCTCCCACCCCATCTTGCACACATGCTATGAGCCAACCTTCCGCATTCTGACCTCCATGACCTCACTCCCACAGAGCCCGAGATTCCAGCCCCCATGTCAGAGCGGACGGAGACAGTGGTCTGCGCCCTGGGGCTGGCCGTGGGCCTCGTGGGCATCGTCACGGGCACAGTCTTCATTATCCAGGGCCTGCGCCCAGGTGGTGCCTCCAGACACCAAGGGCCCTTGTGAGTCACACGCCAGAAGGAAAGGTAAGGATTCCCTGTGTTAGAGCTGGGACCGGGAGACACAGCACAGGAGGAAGGAGAATGGGAAGAGATTGTGGGGACAACTGTGGTTGAAAAGTGCTAGTAGAATTGGGAAACAGCATGAAGATAGCACGGAGCCCCTGAGACCTATGAATCTCATGTCTGTCCTGTTACTGCAGGTTCGTTCCAATCTTAAGAGCAGAAGAGTGGACATGCTGGGTGACCTGCACTATTCGCTGGCCAAGTCCATCATATGCCTTCTCTCCTCCAATCCCCCTCCTGTCACCTCTTCTCTGGGACTTAAGGTGCTGTGTCCTTGCAGAGTTCACAAACCCTTGGAATTCTCCCCATCACTCCTGACATTTTTTCTTTTCTCAGCCGTTACCTACTATGGAGATCCCTGGGATATGCTTACATCCTTGTGATTCTGATCTGATATTTCCATGGAAGCAATAAATCCCTTTTATGATATCTTTCATTGAATTTTTTCCTCTTTTTTTAATCTCACAGCTGACCAGGACCATGGCTAGGAATGGCAAACCCTTATGCTTCAAGCCTCTTCCATTTTATTTTACAGATATTTCATGCCCAGTAACAAAGAGCAACCAAATACACCCTGATAATATTTTGATATCT